>NC_092248.1:10169202-10469202 GCF_036320965.1 Panulirus ornatus
ATGAAAAAAAAAAAAGAAATATATATATATATATATATATATATATATATATATATATATATATATATATATATATATATATATATATATACACTCTCCTTGATGGACCCCAGTTGCCACGAGGCGAGGGAAGGTCCTCCCTCCTCTGGCTTCTTTTGGTGAGGTGGAAACATATGCAGGTGGCGCGCTCAACTGGTCAAGTAGACCCCCGACTTTTGGGCAGTGTCTCGTCTGCAGTCGCTAGTGTGGTAGTAATCGCATCTTCACGTTAGGAATGTGTATATATATGTGTGTGTGTGTATTTGTATTTATGTATGTATGTAATCTCTCCTGTATGGGAAAATGCCTGAGGTTGGCTTGTAAGTGATAGAAGAAAAGGTGTTATGAGAAAAGGTGAAAGTTCGGATTTTACGTTGATTTTTTTTTTTCTTTTTGTTACAGGAAGTTTAACATTTTTAAGTTTTAATTAGTTGATTGATTCATTCATTAAGTCGCAATCAATTCGTTTTATAGGGAAGGTCAAGTACAAAGTGGAGAGTGCATGGCAGCCATCCTTTTAGAATGAAAGAATTGAACGAGATCTTGGAATTCTTATTACACCTTGTAAAGGTTGGGTGGGATCAGAGCTGGGGGTCCAATTGTGAAGTGGTGCTTGATGCATTCAACCCTACTTGCGGCGCCGGGTAATTGGATTGTGTGGGCGGGAAGGAAGAGGCGATAGCATGCTAATGAGAGTGCCTCAGGCAGCAGCAGCGGCGAGCGGCACTCAGTGCCAAGGGGAGGCCAGTTCGCACAGGATGGCAGGGACGAATCGTGAGGAACACGAATCCCGACCAGATGAAACTGTCTGGCCTGGACTTGCACTGTCGTCAGAGGGATGCGATTGCCTCCGCCACACAAGCGTGGCATTATCCTGTTAATTATCCACATGCTTTGTATCAGATATTAGAATTGATTAATGGTGACTCATTAGAACTGACTTATGGGAATGGTTTTATGGGTATGATGGAGTGCTGTGCTGTGTTGTATGGTGATGTCATAGTGACATCATGATGATGTGTGGTGATGTCACGATGACGGGTGGTGATGACGATGATGATGGTGTGGAGGTAGAGACGTG
The DNA here is from genome assembly GCF_036320965.1 of Panulirus ornatus. Lineage (NCBI taxonomy): Eukaryota > Metazoa > Arthropoda > Malacostraca > Decapoda > Palinuridae > Panulirus > Panulirus ornatus. The sequence continues at coordinate 10,170,323 of NC_092248.1, forward strand.
TTGTTGGAGGCCACACTCGAGCGTTGTTTGTAAGACCGAGTCAGGTATAGACCTGCGTGTGTATGATGTGTCCTGCGCTGCGCCGTGCCCACAACCTGCCCCCTCATATCCCAGTGGCTCGTTACTGCGTCGTCACACTCGCCCTGTGACGACACCCCCCTCATGCTTCCCCCACACGCACTCTCTCACACCAGCCTGTGTCCCGCACTCGCCGTGTGCCTCAGCCTCCTCCGTATGTGGCATGCGGCAGGAACCGCACTCACTCATGCGTCGTCCACTTGCGGCGCGCCGCCCCCGCCGGGTGCCGCATTTCCCCGTGGAATCGCTCTCGTCGGCTGGTGCCACACCCCCAGCTCCCAGTACACGTGGTTTTCACCTTTCGCAGATGACTAGGTCTTCCCTCCTCTCCCAATCACTTTTTTCCCCCCCCGATGCCCACTCCGTCCTCCACCTCCTCCCAGCGTTTTAATTTCTAAATTGCAATATCTCTCGCCTTGTTTGGCGTCGGAGAACTCGTAAGATTTCCGAAATTTTATGGTTTTTTTTTCTCTCCCGTTTTCGGGGGGAAATATGGATGTTTTTGTGTGCTGTGTTGACGCGGAAGTTTTACAAAAGGGCGCGCTGATCAAAGGCAACCCCCGCGCGAAATTGGGTCTTATGAAGGGATCTGTGTGGTCTTGTGTTGCCTTATCCTTGCTTATTATCGGTTCGGCCTGAGGCTGTGCTGTGGTGTTGAGGGAGGATTGGTTCTTACTCCGCGGGTGCCGGGCATTGTTCGAGACGTCCGAAACCCTTGGATCACTGTGGTACCATCCTCGGGTATGATGGTGTGACCTCTGACCAGACAGACCCTCAAGGATCAGGTCCCATCATACACAAGGGTCATAACTCTGTGTTTAAAGGTCGTGCTCAAGGATTTATGGGGTGAATTAGCAGAGTTCCTGCAGCATGTGGCAGCTGTAAGTGGTATGTGTCCTTTGGAAGCTCGTATCTCTGCAGATGATTATGGTTTTAGCTTAATCTGGCCGCAGACCGAACTCCCGGGGGTGGAGATGAGCCCCTGAAAACCAGCTGAAGGTATAGATAAGGCTGAAGTAATACCTGGTAATCGTGTGAGGAGCTTTAGGTTATATGAAAATGCCTTCATATATATATATATATATATATATATATATATATATATATATATATATATATATATATATATATATATATTATCCCGTACGGTAGAGAGCGACGAGCAAACAGCAGAAACTGTTTGTTCCCGTTTTTGTAAGGGGGAAAAATTCCCTCGCGAGTCTGTTTGTGGTAGACGGTGGGAGGCTGTGTCTATTATCCCCGTGTACCTTCCCTTTATTGTGGTGTTGCCCCAGGGGGTGGTCAGTGTCACTCTGTAAATTGAATAGTTTGCCCTTTTCTGTGAAAGGCAGGCTCTCTGTGTACACTCCTCCCGTTTTCTTTGTGATTTCGAGGCAATTATGGTTGACTGAAGTGAAAACATGCAAGACGGATCGTCGTATAGGTGTATACATCTCAGCGTTCTAAGTTTACATCTAAGATAATGCTGTTCGTATTGTTATTTGATATGTATATTTATGAGTATTGTTTACATTTTCGTTGGAAGAGAGACTTTATGTTTATCAGGAACGCAGGTATGTATGTATCGATATAGACGCTGGATATTGAATAAAGCTATTGTAGAATTTGTTCTGGAAATGAATGCAATTTTCCTTTCCTCTTTGGACAAATAGCTCGAAGGAAAAGAGCTTTGAAGCCAAGTGCTTGTCAAGATTTGAACGTGAAATCGAATGTTTTGGTTGAAAATTCTTGTAAACGGTTGATGGAATGTTGGAAGAGAACTGCTCAGTGAGATGGAGAGAGCATGTTTGGCACATGGGTTAATTTGTTGATGTAATGTTAATGTTGTTAGTTTGCGAGGTTGGTGTACGTATTCAGGGTTTGTTCATGATGGATGAGTGAGGTCGGTGTAGAGAGTAACACGCTCCCCAGGTTCTCTCAAACCCCTATGAGGCTCCATACTACTCGCCCCGCTCCCCATGTCTCACGTATTTGCCTCCCCCATCACCCCTTCCATAAACAAACTAGACAGCTATATATATATATATATATATATATATATATATATATATATATATATATATAGAGAGAGAGAGAGAGAGAGAGAGAGAGAGAGAGAGAGAGAGAGAGAGAGAGAGAGAGTTCACAGTGGTGCGCATGATCTAGCATATGCTCATAAAAAAAAAAGAAAAAATTTGATACGGTAAGTTCCCAAGTGTGCACTTTCGTGTATTGATCATTACACGAAAGTGCACGTGGGAACTTATCGTGTTTCATTTTCCTGTTTGTATGTGTTTTGTACCCACTATATGTATGAATATGAGTACAGGCAAGGGCCATGGGGTATACAGCGTAAGAAGTAGCCTTACACGATGAGGTCGGCGGTATGTGTGATAGTTCATGAGGAATGAGTGAGTGTGTGAGTGTCGGAGCAGGAAGCTGAGGCAGAGGTCGGTGGCACCAGTAAGCCTTGGGAGTGCCTTTTGGCACCCCCCTGGCTCGTTGCCAGTGATGTTGTTGGCTACTATACCTTAACCCCCCCTTTCCCCCCTACGACCCCCCCACTTCTCACATTTCCATCCAGGGCCGCCGTTGCTCCGCCGCCGGGCGCTCCCTACATGGTAGCCGCTGGTAAGGTCGATATTTGCCCCGTCATGGGGTTTAGCGGGGTTTATCCTTGACTGGACGCGAGAGCGGACCTCGAGTTCCATTTTTATAAGAGAATGCGATCTAACGTTGGATCGGTCTGACCTTTTTGTCTCGCTGGGTAGAGAAACCTTCCCCCCTTTTTTTTTAACATATGGTATTTTTCTTTTTTACGTGTGAATTTTTTTTTTGATGGTTTTTGTAAGGCTGTAAAGCGGAACCTGGGGTCTCTGGGTATTACTTTCGCCTCCGTGTAAGCGTCCGCCGGACTCTGGCATCCATGTTGACCTCGGTTTTTTTTCGTTTTTTTTTTTTCTTTTTTTAACTTTCGTGAGCAGGCTAGCTGGATATTGCTGCAGCGGCAGACGGGGGATTTTCGTATTATCTTTTCCCTCTTATGGGTCTCTGTACTGGGGTAAACCACCAGTTAGTGGAGTTCGAATGTCCTGTTTGCGTTACACACGAACGAGAGAGATGGTTGTCAGATGTGTGGGCAGCCATGTAGGGGATGTTGTCACGGTGTTAGGGGCAATTGCTCACTATATGTAGTGGATGTCGACACAGTATGAGGCATGTGGTCTCTATGCGTAAGGGATATTGACACAGTATGAGGCATGTGGTCACATACATTAGGAATGTCATCGGTATAGGGCATGTGGTACTATTTATAAGGGATGTCGTGTCACTATGTAAGGTATGTGGTCACTGTATGTAGGGTATGTTGTCATGTGTAGCATGTGGTCATTGTATGTCGGAGATGTTGTCAATGTAAGGCATGTGGTGACTGTTTGGACCATGTTGTCTTGTGTGGCATGTGGTCACTGCATTAAGGTTAGGTTGTCACTATGAGGCATGTGGTCAATGAATATTTAGGGCATCACTATGTATATTTAGGGCATCACTGTGTATATTTAGGGCATCACTGTGTATATTTAGGGCATCACTGTGTATATTTAGGGCATCACTATGTATATTTAGGGCATCACTGTGTATATTTAGGGCATCACTATGTATATTTAGGGCATCACTGTGTATATTTAGGGCATCACTATGTATGTTTAAGGTAAGTTATTTGAACAGTGAGTTAATTTAGGTATGTATTGTTAACGAAGGCATTTGACCAGATCCTCTAGGTATGTACGATTGACCCGAACGATTCACTAAGTTTAGGTAATAGCATAGTGATAGAATGTCAGATTATTTAAGTTAAATGCGTAACACGAGCAGATACCTTTTACGATGAGTTGTTGGCGACATGTTTACGGTATGACCTAAAAGTTCGTGGAACTATTTTTCTTTCCCGTTGGTGACTGCGAACAAAAGTAGGAAAGTATAAGTATTGGAATTCTCGATGCAGGATATGTGTTTATCCTGGGAAAAGCAGGCAGTTCTCCCGGACAACCCCCCTCCCTCTCCTCACGTCATTCCATATTTTTTCCATATTCTTTCGTTTTCTTTGTAGTCCTGACCTAGTTTTTCCCAGTGTTTCGGTGTTTTCATGGCAATAATGTATGCCAGAGCTGTGTTGGGAACAGGTATTGTTACTTTTATGTGTCTGACGACTGGTATACACCTTGATGTACGTCAGAGTATAGCGGAGTTCACTAGTTTACCTTCTGTTTTAGTCATTGGTATATGAGATTATTATACATTTTTTTTCCTTCTCTGCTTTATAGTGTGTGTGATGAGTATACTGGAGTTTACCCTCAGGTTTATTCTGTGTTGTTTGATGTGTATCCTGAAGTTTACCTTTTTGGTTATTTTGCTGTGTTATGAGTGCACTGAAGTACCAGTAGGGTGTGTAATGTATGAATATGGTAGTGTTTATCATTTTATTGTGTGGTACGTTTTAGTTTCCCCTTGGTTTTACTCTGGTGTGAGTGCTCTAGAGTTTTCCTAAGAATCTAGAAGTATACTTCAAGGCTTATATGACGAGATTATACAGTAGTTTACCAAGTTAACCACCGGTTTGTTGTGGTGTATGTGGTGAGTATATTGGAGTTTACCTGGTGCTGTACTCCGTGGTGTGAGTGATGAGTTTACTAGCTGTTTTACCTTGTGAGTGATGAGTTTGCTCTAGTCTACCGAGTTTAGTCTACCAGGAGTTTACGTAGGGAGGTTGTACGAGCGAGTGACTTAACATCTTCTGTCTTACTCCTGCAGGGGGAACTGGCCGTGCCCGGAGGGGGCAAGTCCCGAAGGAGGTACCGAAGCCGATCGCTCTCCCAGTCATCCACCGACTCCTACTCCACTTGTAAGTATTCCACTTCCTCTCCTGCCTCCACATCCAGTACTCCCACCACACTTCACCCCCACCCCCATGCAACGCCAGTGGCACCCACACCCCTCGTCGTAACACAGCATCCCCCCGTCGTGACACAGCAGCTGCCGCCGCCCCGCCTGACCCTCCCCCCGCCTGTGACATGAGTGGCATGTAGACCCCCACCCTCCCCCCCTCCCCCTTGTTCGAGCACTGGTTGGGTAGATGCCATCATCACACACACACATCCCCACTTTTGTTAGCAAGCATCGTGTCTCTTAAAAGTTACTAACAGACCCAGCCCGCCTCCCCTCATCTCCCATTCATTTTTGAAAGGAATTTGATGAATTTTTACATCAAGATGATCCCACAGCCACCGTCTCTTGAGCACGACCCTTGAGCACGACGGTACGACCCTTGGGCACGACGGTACGACCCTTGGGCTCGACGGTACAATGACACGACCCTGAACTCGTGTTTGCCGTGTGCTAATACGTGTGGCGAATGGGTGGCCGTGTCGTCTTGCACAAGGGGTCGTGCTGCTGTGCTCAACGTTCGTGCCTTCGTGCGTAAGAGGTTAACGAGGCAATACATACAAGCGGCGTGGCTTTGTGGTGAAGTAAGTAGGTGGGAGCGTTGGCAGATGGGGTGGTGTGTGGTGGGAAGGGGTCTGGAGGCTTGTCCATGCTGCGTGTGTGTGTGTTGTGTGTGTGTGTGTGTGTGTGTGTGTATGCTCTCCCTGTAGTATCGGTGGTGGTGGTGGTGTGTGAGGGAGGTCGGTCAACAGCCAGCCGTCAGCACGGTAAGTTGCATGTCTAGCGTCATCACCTTGTGGTCGCCACCTCAGCTGGTGTGGTCGTCATGACTCGGACGTGTTAACTTACACACGCACTCACGTGTATACACCCACTTTGGCGTGTATGTATTATATATATATATATATATATATATATATATATATATATATATATATATATATATATATATATATATATATATATACATATGCAGAACCTTCACCGTGAAGAGATATATGCACCAGTCGCCACTGGAAACAGGAAATAGAAATAGCAAGTACTTTCGTTTATTACTTCACCATTTTCATTTTCTCTTTCCAGTGCTGATCGTTATATATATATATATATATATATATATATATATATATATATATATATATATATATATATATATATGTATGTATATATATGTAAAATCTCTACCCGTGTAAAACATTTTCCCCGTAACGGACTAATAGTAATCATATAAATACATATATACAACACATACATACATGTAAACATAAATACAGACACATGCTCGCACATTCAACCTCATCCCCTGAACCCGCGGATGGGGATGGGGATAGAGGGTACAGATATCAGCCAAGAGGCCTAGTTGGCGGCCCCCGACGTTGGCGGGAGGGCGTGGCGTGTAGCGGCCACGCCCTCCCAGCCCTAGAGGGAACCTACCGCATCTTGACATAAAGGAATCAATAGTGTGGGGCACCGGCACCATACCACACCTGTGGCAACGGTGCCTGGCCTGGCATCACGGAGGATGATACCATCTCCCGAGCCAGGGAGTGACGTCTGGTAACATCCCCCTCGCCACGGAGCGACGTCTGGTAACATCCCCCTCGCCACGGAGTGACGTCTTGAGGATTCACAGCCCCCGGACGATGAACTCGTTAGAAAGTTCTCTCAGCGTTACTGAGGCTGGCAGAGATCTAAGTCAGTATTGCATGGCTTCTGAAGATGACGCAAATGTGTAAATTCTTTTTTTTTTCTTTTTTTTTTTTTTTGCGTGTGAAGAGGGGCGTTAGATTGAGTAGATGGAGTGGAATTAGGTCCCCCTCCCTCTGGCAGCTGTTAGCGTGGAGGTATCTAACCAGCATTGTATGTGTGTGTGTGTGTGTGTGTGAAGCATGGCCATCGCTGAAGACATGATTAAGCAGCGAACGCTCGTAGAGACCTGGCTGACGATGTCACTTCGGATTACATTGTATGGGTGAGAGACGTAGCTCCGCTGGTGCCCCTTATACCTGGGTGTGGTAATGATGATAGCCGGTGCACACTACGGCACCTTGTCGTGATCTCCGGCTGACACATCAGTGGTGGTTTCGTAGGCCGGTTGCCGGAGGGAAGTTGAGCCCCCTGAACACAGATGTTGGACGAGTCTGAAGACGACGGTCATCGAGGGGGAAAAAGTTCAGGTGCCACGGCGGCGTAAGGAACAAAGACGTCAAGTTACAACACCGGAACACAAGACGGAGACGTTGGTGTGGGTGACCAAATCGGGGGCGACTCTCTCGTGTACACAACAGAGGAACCGGAGTGTGTGAAGATTATGATGGTCCCGGACTCTGGAGAACTTACACAGCGAGGATGACCACTGGATGACACACTTCAGAGTATTCGTCGTCTGCCAACCAGAACACAGGTGTGTGACAACATCATCCTTCAAGATGGACAAATGATTTTCCCCAACATGTGGGCGAAGGTCAGCCATAGTCCACGTTGACTCAGTCACCATCATGATTGCAAGGAGTTTCTGGTATCCCGCCACACTTTATGCCATGGGAACGCGGATGGCACACATCCTTCACGTATGGGAAATCCTGGAAGGCATAGTCCATCTACGTGGAAAAAAAATGGGGGAAAAAAAAAAGATATCCCTTTTGGTATGACAGCTGGAAAAATGTGTAGAATAACACCACAAAAACCCACAGTTGACGCAAATACAGGAAAAGAAAAGAGACTGAAACTTTTGGCCACGAAATCTTTCAGTTCAATAACTTCAAGCTCTAGAGACTTATGGACAGTCCAGCGAAGCCGTCAAGAGAACTCACTGGACGAATTTATACAGTTTTATTTGACCAGGCAGGTGGGTGGTGGAGGGTGCGTTGGCTCGTAAGCCGCAGCCCCTAACATCTGAGAGAACGAAGGAGCAGCAGCGGCTGTGGCTTGGTCTCAGACCGAGCTGTGGGTGAAGAGGCGAACCTCCAAAATCGACGTAACCATAACGTACAGGCGGCGGAACTACTCCCTCCCCCAAGACCAGAGCAACGGGAGGGCTGGGATCTTGCTACCTGCACACGTATATCCACGTTGACCTCTTGATTACAACGGCACGACCCTTGACCCTTGGGTATGGTGGCCGAGGTCCTCCTACCGTCTTGTTTAAGGATCATGCTGAAGGGCAGCACCGTCGTGTTTGAGGATGGTAGTGTGGTACTGAAGGGGGTCGCGTTATTGAGGATCACGTTCTCAATGCTTAAGGGATCGTACCCTTGTGCTCAGGGCCCGCACCGTCTCCTCCCTCTCAAGAGGTTAACGACGTCTTCCCAGCTTAGACGTAATCCTCGCGGAGATTGGCCCACCGACCTCAACACGCTATTGTCAAAAGCCCACCTATACGAGAGACCGTTCCTGGTATCCCTGCTGAGTCCCCGCACGAAGGTATACTAATAATGTTCCTTCAGGAATGAAACAGTTCAAATTGTGGATGAGGTTCTCTGGCTTGGTGTCTCGGAACCATAACATGGCATTGGATGGCAAAGTTCCAACTATTATCCATGTATTTAACTCTGATGTTCCATACCATTGCTCTGTGTCAGGTCAGGGAATGAATGACCATGCGTCGCCGAGGTCACGTAATGGTTCCTGAAGACTGAGTCACGTCATCATCTCGTGTAAGAATCGGTCAAACTTTCCACGTCTCCTTGTTCCATCTTCCATCTCCCTCCTGTCCAGCCTCATCCTGCTACCCAGGCTCATCTACCAAGAGCTTTGGCTAGCATTTCCAACCCTCCTTCGGTTCCAGATGTTCCCCCACCGTGCTAGCCCTTTTCTTGTCTCGATTTTTCCTTATTACCTCAACCCTCCCTTGCCTTTCCATTCCCTCCATCCCCTATTTCCTCATCCCTCCCTTGCCTTTCCATTCCCTTCATCCCTTATTTCCTCAACCCTCCCTTGCCTTTCCATTCCCTCCATCCCTTATTACCTCAACCCTCCCTTGCCTTTCCATTCCCTCCATCCCCTATTTCCTCATCCCTCCCTTGCCTTTCCATTCCCTCCATCCCCTATTTCCTCATCCCTCCCTTGCCTTTCCATTCCCTCCATCCCTTATTTCCTCAACCCTCCCTTGCCTTTCCATTCCCTCCGTACCTATTCTGACCTGAACTCTTACTCCCTTGCCCTGGTCTTCACATTTCCCTCTCCTCCCCAGCCCCCCATCATCCAGCCGAGGCGGCCCCTGATTGGCCGGTACAAACAACGTGTGGCTCTGTAGAATAGGTTGGCCTGAGTCACAGCGCTCCCAAGTTTTTAACGGGCTCACTTTTCCTCTGGATTGTCGTCCCAGCCTGAGCCAAGGAAAGGTTGTTCATTTCCTTTATGCACTCCTGGCCCCGGGGGGGTGTCGGTCTTTTCCAAGATTTGCCCCTCTACCCCCAGAAAAGAATTTTATGTGACGTTTTCAAGAATATTTCATCCTCGTATCCTCGTGAGCACAACGTTACCAGCCATTGAGCACGATACACACCTTGAGTGCGACGCATTAAACCCTTATTTATGATGACCTGGATTATATGTGTCGACCCTTAAGTGTAAGGGCAAAGGCCAGGCCATCACGCCCAGCAGCTGTACTATCGTGATTTAAAGGGTGGTACCACTCCAGGCCTGAGGTTAAAGAGGTGGAGCCTTGTAAGCCTCGAGGAGATGAGTAAGGCTGATGCTTGGATCCTTACCCACAAAAAGACGGAATGCTGACAGACGTATCCAGTGCTAAGAGAGGATTAAAGAGAAAAGAAAGACTCCTGATTCTTCTTCAAGGTGTTTTAACCTGCCAGAAACGTGCTTCCTCAAGGAAATTGGTTCTTTTGTACGACCTTGGATCGTATAGCAAGTCATCCGAGGGTGCACTTACCTCAAGCCCTGCATCAGCTTTGACCTGAGCTAATCATGAAGTGTACACCAGATCCTCATCTGCTAACACTCAGCTCTACACCAGCTCTTCCTCAGATGATATTAAACTCACTGTACCTCTGTGCTGAAAGGCGTTAACCATACTTTTCCTGGTTTTGATTTTCCCTGTGTTTGATCCACACGTAAGTCAAGGTAAGATGAGGTATCTTGCTCTCGGATCTATGTTCGAGTCCTTCCCATTTGACCCTCTGACCAAAACTCCCCATTTTTCGTGGCGTCCCGCTCCCCCATCTTGTGGTTCCACCCGTGCTTCATGCTTCCCATCATGGTTCCCTCCCCATCCTTCCCTCCCAGAGCGGGAGCCTTCCCTCTCCCAGCCTCCACTGGATGTAGACTTCCTGTTGACATAACTCCGGTTGGGAGACATCAGCTTACCCTCTCGCCTTCCTCTCCCACTGTGGGTCTCCCTCCACTCCCACTATGAGTCTCCTTCCCAAAACTCCCCACTGCTGTTCTCTGCCTTCACTTCCCACTGTGGGTCTCCCTCCACTCCCCTCTGTGGGTCTCCCACCACTCCCACTGTGGGTCTTCCTCCTCTCCCCAGTGTGGGTCTACCTCCACTTCCTCCACCAGCTAGTCGCCTCCACGTTCATGTCTCGCCCCAGGTTCCACTGTCATCTTCCCCCTTCACCAGGTTTTCGCATGTCTGTATCCCATTTTATTCTGGATTTTGTTGTGGTTCATTTTACTCCAGCTTATCCTCTCTCTCTCTCTCTCTCTCTCTCTCTCTCTCTCTCTCTCTCTCTCTCTCTCTCTCTCTCTCTCTCTCTCTCTCTCTCTCATAAAATGAAACAATTTTTGCTGGATTATTTTTATTATCCTCCCCCCCTCCCCCCCTCTCCTCCTCCCCTGGTCTTAGCGATGACGGTGTTTTCTGACGTCATTCATGGCCCGTTCGTGTTTGTCCCCAGCATTTCAGAGTTCTCCGTCCTGCCTTTATACTTTTATCCATTTTTTTTTTAACGTTTCACTAGTGATTTATTTTTTCTTTTGTTTTCTGCAAAAGATATTCTTTCAGTATTTTGTTTCATCATTATTTACATCATTTCCCCCACTTATTTCAACCTGTAATTTGTGATGTTTGTGTCACTTGTTATTCGGTTATAATTTTATTTTATTTCTTATCTTCTCCTCTTTCTTTTCGTCTTTCTCGTCTTTATCTTCCCATTCCGTTATCCTACTTAACGTCTGAATCCTTCTAGCACAGCGTTACTACTACCCTCGCGTGACCTCACCTAAGCGATTAGGGTCAGGTCGAAGGCCAGATCATCTTGTTCAGAGGTCGTTCCATCGTTCTCAAGGTTCGCACCGTCATGGCCAAGAGCCCCACCGTTGTAGTTGTCCAGCCGGTCGTGTTCAAGGGTCGTTCCGTCGTGCTGGAGTCGTTACGTCGCGGTTAAGGGTCGGTCCTCTCGAGCTAAAGGGTCAAACTTTGGTGCTCTTGGGTCGTAGCGTCGCGCTCACGGGTCGTAGCGTCGCGTTCAGGGGTCGTAGCGTCGCGCTCAAGGGTCGTACCGTTGTGCAGGCGGTCGTTAAGTCGTGGTAAATGCACCTTCAGCAGGAGGCAGCCCTTCCAAAAGTAAACCGCACCGTTTGTCTCGCTGTGTCTCCCGCCAACTCCACACTGGAGACCGAGTCTCCAAATATACCAAATGGCTGGCCGGCTGGTGCAGACCCGCCTCGCTGGACACGTTTCCATACCATTAAGAGTTTTAACGCAGGTGGTGGGGGACAGGTGAGCCACGCTGGTGAATGGGGCAGGGAAAGTGTGTTACTGCCGCGGACGTGCTCGCCGGGGAGGCTTGTAAACGCATGCCTCTATTTTTCCTGAGGGGGGAGAAGATGAACTGAATTTGTGCCGGTAACCCTGGCATATTTATTGTGCATCCCATGCTCATCCTGCGAGCGGTAGCGCAAAAGGATTACAGGTGTCACAAAGGATCTTAGTCGGACCTAACCTGACACCTTCCCTCCTGCATGAGGTGGGTTGTGAGTGGGGTTGGAGCTTTGCATGTGGAGATGAGGTAACGTGGGTCAAGGTTGGGTTGGGGTTGAGCTACTTGGGGTTGGAGGTAGGTGATTGGAGGAGGGGGGGAGGTTGTTCGAAATTGGGTGAGGGAGGTTGATTGGAAAAGGTTTGGAGGTTGAATATTAAGTTGGAGGAAGGTCAGATAAGGTAAAATGTTAGGATGGAATGGGGTTGTTATAGGAGGTTAGAAATAGGGTTGTATATAGACTAGTAGAGACCAGGGATGGTGAATTATTGTGAATAAACATCAAAAATAGATTCTAATTCTAATTCAAGGAATTGTGTGTACATTTCTCGTACATATACCTCCCAAATTGCTTTTTATTTTATCTTTTCTGGAACTCGACTGGTGGTGGTGGTGTTGAGTATTTAATAGAGTCGTCAGACATTATTTAACTTTAGAATTTCTAATAGAAATTGAAAAAAAAAAACTTTTCACTTCAAAGTGCGAAAGTTAATGAAGAACAAAATCAAAATTGGTTGTAAAACTTCTCCCAAGTTAAGGGACTTTCTAAGTAGCTTTGAAGTTGCTGTTCAGTAGACTTTCCAACACCGTCGGCATGTCTCTACTGGGACGGAACCCTCAAGATTTAACGAGGTTGGGATAAGGTAATTCATGAGCTGATAAGGTCACGGTGGTTCGAGCTACCCTGATAAGGAAACACGTCTGAATGATAAGAGGGGCTGGTCACGTTACCAGGGGGATCCTGGGTTGGGTTTTTCTCACCTCGCTCCATGACTTTGAATGACCGATGGACCAGGAATATTGGGGTGGTTGGGCTAATCGGTGGTTTAGACCTGTCATCTGCCGTGGTCATTAAAGTCGTCAACCTTAATTCTTGACCACGGGTGTTTTAACCTTCCTCAGGCAGGTTATAAAGATAACTGTGAGATCATATACAATGTTTCTTTTTGAAGTTGTATGATACAAGTAGAGGAGAACTTATGATTTCCTGTAAATTACACTTTTCCAAAGAACTACATCTACATCCATGATTATAAACAGTGATTTGTGTGGTGTAGTAACGGGCGCCAATCTTAATAAACAAAAGAAAATGGGAAAGCTGTGGTTTGGGGGTGACGTTTTCCATTGTTAAGGGGAGACTTGAGCAGATGTGATGCCCCGTCACGCTCTGGTCCTCGTAGGTCGAGGTTCTCAAGAGTGAATGTTGGAGAGTTTTGATACCTTCATGGACTCTCCATGCCGACCCATCCATGTGGAGAAGGCTACCCATGATGGCTGTTCGACCTGGCGTCCCAGTTCGGTTCCGATGTTAAAGTGAGATGTAACATTACAAAGATGTAGTAAGGTAACCTGGTATGGTGTCTGTGTAACATGGATGGTGGACCATCATAGTACACTTTCGCAACGTTAGACTTGTTTTTATTGATTACTACATCGCTGCAGTTAAGTGACATTAACTCAATCACCACAACTCAATATATGGTGATTATTGACCGAGAGAACCTGTATTGAATGCCAATACTGTATTTGTCATGGGTTATAACATTGCAGTTGCAATAAGCTGTACTGGTGCTAAGCTTTGCGTGGTTGATGCTTTATCTTTCTCTCCTCTCGCAATTATACTGCATTAAATATTCTCTTGATTAAACAAGATGAAACAAAACTCTATACTGTAATTAGGGTGTATACGTGGTTATAATTTAATAGGCATTTTCAATACGTTTTTAACCGCGTTCGTTTTCCTCATTGTCCAAAATGTAAACAGGGCAGATTGGTTCTTTTCAAGGAATTAAATGCCACATGGACCAGCGTTTTCACGGTCTGGTATTGATAGTATATGCCATCGAATTTCACAACTGTCGAAGTTTCCCATTATCGAACATATGATATGGATGTCTGGACCCCCTTACTTCAACGTGATGTTAAGAAAACACGGACTTTATGATTGTAGACCTAATGCTTATGGATTTTAAACTACCGGCATATATATATTGGTCTTATTGGGTTAACTGGCTGATTAGCCGTGGTGCAGGATGTTACGACCCTTGAGCATTACTTTACGACCCTTGGGTGTAATGACCCGGTCTTTGACCTCACCCTTAAGGGCCAGGCCGAAGGCGAGGCCATCATTCCAAAAGAGCCGTTCTCAAGGGTTGCTCGGTCGTTTTCAAGATGGTGAATATGTATTTGAGCCACAACGACATGTGTCGTGGAGATGGGGATACCTTTTTACCTTTTCTGGCCTGGGAAGTGATTGTATCTGGTGGTGACAGGTGGTACGGTCGGGTGCCCCCGGGAACAAGATGGCAGGGTGACACCAGGAGGTGGTATAGGGTCGGGGGAAGATGATAGAGGAGGCTGGGAAAGGGAGGCAATGGTTTGGGGGGGGGAATGATGATAGTGAGGAAAAGGGAAAAGGATTTAATGAAGGGTGTGAAGGGGAGTTGTCAGGGAAAAGTGATATGGTGGAGAGGAAATTAGCATGAGAGGGTGAGAGAGGGGTAGGAAAGGAAAGAGGGGGAAGTATGTTTTAGGGTGGAAGGAGAGGGGAAATGTCAGGGTGGTGGGGAGATCAGGTGCTGGGAAGAGTGACGTCAAACTGCTGGTGAAATGTACTCAGCGACAACTATCACCCCGAACCTCCTCTACTGTAGAACACACACACACACACACACACACACACACACACACACACACACACACACACACACGTAGCAGACATTACGGAAAACACCGCCAGTTTCTGCGGTCTTAGTCTGTCATATCACCGCGTCTGTTTCTGGGGTCCAAGTCTGTCGTATCACCGCGTCTGTTTCTGGGGTCCAAGTCTGTCGTATCACCGCGTCTGTTCTGCCTCCTGTTGGCATATTTAAGGAACACCGTGGGAAGACCCCGGGAGTGATTCCGGACATGAGTGGACACCTTCCTCCTGTACCTGCCTGCGTGTACAATATGAACACAGTCATGCAGCATGCAGTATCCTGGTAGACCAAGGGCCTCGCAAGGTGAGGTCGGCTTGTAGACCGGGACCCGCTGGGCTAGAGGTTAGTCTCGCATGCCAGCGAAAGGTATACAGGTTCATTCATTACCACGTCACTGACTCACACCTCACAGACTCACAGGTTACCGGTACACGTATCATGTATTCATTGATGATCCGGTACATGTACCTTGTATTCATGGGTTACCGTAAACGTTATAAGTATCCAGCCGGGTAAAGAGTCTGGTGGCTACGTACATTATTGACTTGATGAAGGATTATATTAATCGCGACAGCCACAGAACTTTGATCATCATGGGTTTAGTGATTCCTGGCTCGATAAATGAAACGAGTGGTACGTTGGTGAGGTCACTGGTCGTAAGGTTTGACGTGACGTCAGCTGGTGACCTTGTTATGAGGTACAGGTCAGGGATGAGGAAAGAAGTGAAATCGTCATTAAGATGGATTCCTTTCTTTCTTTGAACGCGTCGTCGAACGACCCCTGAAGTACGACGGTACGACCCTTGGGTTTGATGGTCTGGCCCTTCAGACCGACCCTTAACGTTCAGGTCAGAGGTCACGCCGTTGTACCCAACGATCTTGCGGCAGTGCTCAAGGGGTTGAAGATTTACGGTCTGAGGATTTATATGAAGAAAATTGGTTCTGTTCGCGAGGAAAGTCTTCGTCTTGTCGCCCTGCCAGGGTTTGGTGTAGTGAGATAAATTGGGTGTCAGGAGCCGGGCTAAATTGGTAAATTGGTCGTATCAGCCACCCGCACGAGATCGTCTGACCTTTATTAACCAGATCACTGGTAAAGAGTGGCCTGCGACACGGGGTGTAGACCGTTACTGACAGTCCACGAGGCTCAGGTTCGATCCTGGGAACGGGGCAATGTTGGTTCGTAAAGTGACCAGAATTCCCTTTTTCATTGCCAGACACTGCAGAAGGCAGGGGGGAGCCATGTATTGTGATCACTGTATCCCTTCTTGTGTGTTACTTTGGGGGAGGAGGGGGTGGAGTTCTACACTCGTGTTGTCCCGTCCCTTAACGTTGTATGCATATGTATACCATGTCTTGACCTTATGTATACTCAGACATACACACACCCCGGCCTACGGCGCCTGGAACCATCTAAATATGTTGAGCGTTTAAGGGGTTTCCCCGAGTCAGTAGAACCGTCTTTCGAGTGTGTTTGCGTAAATACCTTTTTTTTTTAATTGACATATTAAAGAAATTAAAAACTAGGATGTTGGAATTTTTTTTTTTTTTTCGTTTTTCTCTTTTTCATCTTTTTTTTTGTCGTAAAGGCATATGATAGAGGGAGGTGGAGAGCTCTCCGGGAAATTCGTACCCAATTTCTCGTCAGTTTTCTTTGTTGGAACCTCAACCCAACCATGGAAAACGTAATTTATTTGTCGGTTATTGAACGGTGCTCAACTCACATGCAACTAATTACCCGCCCGTTGTTCGACACGCTCAGCGCGCGAAATGCAATTTCTCCCCGAACACAATTGACTTCCTCGACGCATACTGCTGGACTTCACCGCCACCTGCGCGTGCTGCACGTACAGGCACGTGTTTCTGCCCTGACCTTTTAACCTCTTGAGCTGGACGGTACGACCCGTGAGCAACAGAGGTACGACCTTGGGCAACGGCGTCACGACCCTCGAGCACAACTTTACAACCATGAAGTTAACGATACGACCCTTGAGTACTATGATACGACCCTTGAGTACGATGATACGACCCTTGAGTACGATGATACGACCCTTCAGTACGATGATTACGACCCTTGAGTACGATGAAACGACCCTTGAGCGCAACAGTTGATGATGTCATCGGAATTGCGCGCAAATGATACGATCTCTTTCCGGGGACCTCACCGACCGGGGCTTCGCCTGTCGTGTGAGTAGTGCATTGGCGGGAGCTGACCTCAAGCTGGCTACACTGCATCGTGAAGCAGTAATACCAAGCATGACGGATTTCTGCTGATCCGGCCACCGACAGTCTCCTCGTTAACGAGGTCGTTAGCTCGTTGTGCCACACAGACCGTATTATGTAGCTGAAGTAATTGGTAGTTAGTGCCATTCGCACCAGACGTCGTTTTCTCTAATTATACTTTTTTTGTGCGCGTTGCCCAGCTGGCCCTTATGAAGTAACAACAACATGGTTGGCTGAAGAATGCCAGACGTTCTCATTTTCGATATGTTTGATAATTCGTTTATGATAAATGTGTTGATTAATTAGCTGAATTAGCGAAAGGGTGTTTCGTTGACTCCTTCAGCACGACTGTGCTACTAATGAGCATGGCGTTACGACCTTTTAGCACGACGCTACGACCGCACCAGCACGACGGTATGACTCGGGTGGTGTGATGGCCTCGGACGTACCTCTGTAGGGGTCAGATCATAGGTCATTCCTTGATACCTAAAGGTCGTACCGTCATGCATGCTCAAGGGTCGTGCCGATGTGGCTGGGAGCGTCCAGATACTAAGTTGGTTTGGTCTTGTCGACGTATGAAGCCTCGTACACTTTCAGCCAATAAACGGCTTGAAGGCAAGGTAGTTTGACACATGTAGGGTTTGTAAAGAATGAGCAAATTGCATCGCCTTTTAAAAGAACAGATGATTTCCGCTTATATTTTGATTCGTCGACTGCTAAAGATTGCCTTTAATTAAAGCTAAGTGCTTTCCAGGGTAGACATAGTAGATCTAAACTTTCCAGTGGAGTTTGTTCAGTCAACAGGGAAGAGTTGAGGCTGGTGTGCCCCTCCGGTGTGGTGGCCTTGAGGGGGAGGAGAAGGAGGAGGAGGTCAGGTCCCACAAGCAGATCAAAGCCCGGCGAAAATTGCTGTTCCAGACCCCGTTCCAGCGGGCCCACGACTGCAAGGCAAGCTTTCCAGGCCTGGCCCGCCCGCGCTTGTCACACTCACGTTGTTGATTAACTGTATAATAGTCTTGTATGTATTCACTAGTTACTTCATTGCTTTCGTATGCAATACATCTTAGCACCCTGGAAAAAAAATATGAGACACATGCGATTGTTTAATTTACTCGTAACGAAGTATATGACACGAAGTAATTCTTGCGAAACATGCTCTCATCTCTTGACTTGAGATGGCAACGAAGATGAGGAGGAAGCGGAAGGGTAATACCGCTCATCTGACGATTATATTTTAATATGATCGTCACAGTGAAGCGAGAAGCTTCTACTAATCCATGTGGTAGTGAGTCGGGTGTTGGCTGTGTGTAGTGATGCTGGATGAATGGAGTGTTTAGAGTAGTTGGATGAGTGTAGTGTGTATTGATGCTTGCCAATACTCTCCCAGCCTTGCCTGCGTGCATGTTCCACCGTCAGCAGTGTCTTGAGTGTCCGTGTGAAGGAATGCCACCAGCATGGCCCATTCATTTTTACATTATGTTCTTGTGATGATATTTGCTTCGATGATTTTACGTTCAATAGTGATGTTGGGCCATCTGCTTGTTATTGACATCCCTTCTTTTTTTTTTTTTCTTTTAACCTTTCATTATTGTCATGATCATATCAATAGCTTTAGAGTATTTTTTGATGAAGATTCTTTCCTAGCATTTAGTTCAAGAAGAAATGAAATAGATGGTAGAAATAATTTCTAACAACATATCAGAAGGGACTGAATATTCCAAGAAATTATTTAATGATCTGTGGATTTTTTCTTTTCTGCTTTCCAGATTGTAAGTTTGGCTGAATTTAGGTCTTCGTTTGGTGTGTCCCTGTGTTGGTAGTGAGTCTGGCAAGCTCTGCCGTTACACGCTCTGTGCCCGTAGTGTTGATGCTGCCCTGGGCTAGCCTCTCAGGTTTGCCCCGAGAGCGGGCGGGCCGCACCGCACCTGTAGCCTACATGGAAGGTGTATGATGTGTTTCCGTGTGCCTAGTGCACGACGCTTCTTCTGTTGCCTGGTAGAGTGTTGCGCCGTAGTAGTGATCATCGTCTTGTTGTTCTTTATATTTGTGTTCTGTCTTGTGTTTCGTTGTAGTGTGCACTTCCTTGCTTTGTCTGTCTTGCCTCTGACTGTAGTGTTTTGTCATGTTTGTAGGCTTGTCTGTTTCAGTTAAGTGTCCCCTGTCTTGTGTTGCACTGGCATGTTCACAGTTGTCTTGTGTTACAATAGTAGTACGTGTATTTTTGTGTATGGTGTAGTGAGGTGTAGTGTACTCTTAGTAGTGTTTTGCATGACTGATGTATTTGTAGTTTTGTAGAGCTTGTAGTGTAGTTATGCGTTGTTGTGTAGTGGAGAGCCGTGGTTTGGTAATGTATGGTCACGGATGAAATGTCCCCTGGACGATTCTGGTCGAAGCTGCAACGGTCCCTCTGTCCCCCGTCTCTTTAGACAGAGGGTTCGGTGCAGTATGGACCAGGCGCACCGCAGGGTACATATCCGAGACGGTACGTCACTGTAGACCGGTTGATGTAGCATGCATGTGGTCTTGTGTGTAGTTTTGACTGTCCGAACACATACCCCTGGTTCTGGAGACGGGTTTCCAACCGTTGGTACATGACATCACTTACTGGGAATGTTACTGGGGAAATATAATTTCTTGGACATTATATTAAGGATACAAGCTCCGTAAAGCACTCCAGATTTGATGGGCGTTACGAACAAGATGATAACATTGGCAACAGATGAATAAATGAATGTGAATACGCATACTCGGACACACACAACACACACTAATACATGTATTCATTCATTTATTCATTGGTTTATATTCTGCCAATCAATTTCTTTTAGCTCAGCAAATTAAGGTTAGCAGGGCAGCCACAGTGAGATGAAAGCTTAATGCTTCTAACTTGCAGCTGTTTGGGGGAACATTGATTGCATGATTAATTACGTGCAAAAATTCAAAGGTTAATCCCCCCACCCCCACCCCCACCCCCTCGAAAGTTGAATTTGTATTGGAAACTTCAAAAGTATCATCAGCTTACTAATGTATTGAAATTTTCATCACCGCCTTAAGCTGCTGGAGTCAAAGTCGAATTTTTAAAGATTAATTGAGAGCTCCCAGAGAATTAACATGTGATTTTCCCACAGGCGAACAGAACTTGAAAGGGAATTAAGTCGGAAGTTTGAAAGAGCCTCAGCCGCTGGGGTCCTCAGTAATGATGTATTGCCAGTTTGGGAAGTTGGTTTTGCCTCATCACATGATAACTGTATACGCTCGTGTGCCGATGCTCGGTGGTCAATACGTATAGACGTTGGAGTGGAGCTTGTATCCCTGTATACTCCTATATATGTAAATAAGTACACACACACACAAACACACTTGGGCACTTGATATAGCGAGAGAGAGAGAGAGGAGGGGTACACCTGGACTCCACTGCTGGTGAGTACAGACTCCAGACTGACTCAGGATCGTCCGGACTCCTCTGCCTGGGGGAGCCAGTGAATGAGGTAAGTCCGCAGACACAGGTAAGTGATGAGTTATTCTACAGAAATGTTGGTTTATAGATGTCGCTAGTTCTTGCCTTCTGTCGATAGGATCATCCTAATACTTTTGTTTTTGAATCTATTATGTAGGATGATTTTTTATTTTTTATGAACGTACATGCAAGGTAAGTTACTATGGTGAACTGTCTTCGATTGCATGAAGAATCGCGAGGTAAGTTAGTACGAATTTCATGTCTTTTATTCCATGAGAAAAAATATTGATTTCAGCAAAGGTTTTCATGCCTTCCACACGAAACTTCCTTATACATAAACATTAAGAACTGGGTGTAACAACAGTTGACTATCCCATGATGATATAGAGGCGATTAAGGAAACCAAATCAGAAATAAAGGCATTGGGAGAATTGTGATTTGATATTGGTCGTCGAGGTGTGTCCCAAATGGGGATGTTGAGGGAAAGAGATCCCAAATGGGCGGGAGTTGACTGCATTTGGTGGCAGTGACCTGAGCTGACAACACTGGTTGGCTCTGTCTTGACATCACCAGCACCCGAAGGGTTTGATTACCTGCCAGTTTCTAGGTCGAGATGGTCGAGCAGCCTGGCGTGTTATGATTAGAGTTTCGGCCACAAGAGACTCCGATTGTTTGTTCCAAGGAGGGACGCCATTCTTCTGTGTTGTCCTAATTACTTGAGCTTCTAATTAATCATGCCAGGCTCTGATTTTCTTTCACGAGTAATTAGTTTACATGGGAAGTTAATCGCATATTAAGATACCAAAAGGTTATTGTCCAGCATCCAGCCTAGCAAGGCAAGATATTGGCTCCTGGATCTATGACGGTCTTCCAGAACCTGGAAGGTGACTTTTAGGGTTGTACACAGCGACGTAAGTCTGTAGTTGACGAGGCCCCTCACTCCCTCTGATCCCACCAGCCAGTACCGTCTTCCAGGTCCTCCTCTAGCAGATTGGTGGAACTTGGGTGATGGGGACTTTCTCTGGAACTAGTCGGAATCTGGATGATAGGGAACCAGTCGGATACTTAGGGGAGCGTCATCTTGAGTGACAAGGAATCAAGATACGTTGGGACATTCTTAGGAAATTCGGTCCAGGCAGGATATTGAATGACTCTCAGTGGGAACTGAGAATCAGGATATGGGCTGCCATAGAGAATCAGGACAAACCATTCTGGTGAGTGACAAGTAGACGAGACAGTCTTGGACCGTGGAGAACGATTCGAAATTCCGATACTTTGGGACCTTCACAGGAGTTGATTGGAATTCGGATTTTTGGGAACGAGTCGTAAACCTGATTATAACGGCACTGACTCCAGTATTTTTGTATTCTGGGAAATGTGTAGAGAACTCGTAAAGGTTAAGATTTTCGAGGAACGCTGCTTAAAGACGGTCCAAATGTAGATCCCGAGGGCCTAACTGTACATGCTATTAGTCTGTATTGTGGCCTGTAGGAACCATCTAAAGCCAGTCGAGAAACCCATTTAGGGGAGTTGAAGAGTCATGTATCCGTGACCAACTTGGGGGAGTAGCAGTACGTAGTGTCGCAAAGTCCCCTACGTAAAGCGTGTTATCGATACTGTTCAGTGTACGTGATCACGTAGCGTAGGCTTGGCAGGTCGAGATGCGTCCCAGTGACCCGGTTGGGGCGTGTGGATGGCATGGGGCAGGTGCACGGGGGCCATACCAGGCCGGGCAACAGAGAGTAATGCGTGGACGAGCGTGTCCTGGAGCGGGGACACACCGTCTCCCGCCGTAAGTTGACGACGCTGGTCAGCAGCGACAGTTCGGATCCCCAGGCGGGTTGCACCTGTCGCCGGCGCTGTGTCTTGCGGAGGGAGGGAGGGAGAGGGAGAGTGGGATAGTCTTGTTAAGGAGAGTGGGGGAGTAAGGAGAGGAGGAGGTATCAGGTGTCCCGCTCGAGGCAGGCAAGACGTGAGGGTCGTTAATGTACCCTGGGGCTGGGCTGTGCGACTCCCTCACCCCAGCCTATAATTAGAACTCCCACCAGTTTTGACCTGGCGGAATTCGTCTGCAGGTTACCAAGAGTGAAAGTCGATTGATCGTCCAGTATATCGGCAGAGAGAGAGAGACGTTACCGGCTGGGGAAGGTGTAGACTGGCGAGGGGAACCGGTTTGAGGCACGGCACTGCCCGGTCACTGCCCTCAGTTGATCGTTACTAGAGTTAACGCCGAAAGTTACAAACTTAACTACTGCCGGCGGAGTGAGTGCCTCTGGTCACCAGTGGCCCACCTCACCAGCCGGGCCGTGGTGTTGGGTCAGCACCATCATCATCACCAGGCGTTGAGTGCCAGACCCTCCTCCTCCTCCTCCTCCTCCTCCTCCTCCTCCTCCTCCGTGGCTGGTTCCGCGGGTGCAGTCCACTGTTCTTCCGTGTCATTGTTCTTCCTCCTTCCTGCTCTCCTCCTGTCCCATTGTAGGCTCTCCTTCCCCTCCTTTCTCTCCCGCAGATTCCTTCCCATCCATCTCCTCCCCGTTGCAGATTTTCTCCTTCCCGTGTTCATTCTTTCTTTCCCATGTTCTCATCTGGAGATTCTCGACCATCAGTCTTGCTGCTGTATAGTTTCCCCTCCTTCATTGCTCCTTTCCTCATGTCCCCTATTCTCCCCTCCATCATCTCCCCCTCTTACTATCCCTTACGCTCCCCACATCCCTCCCCTCTCTCCACTCCATCTCACTGCTCTCTCTCTCTCTCTCTCTCTCTCTCTCTCTCTCTCTCTCTCTCTCTCTCTCTCTCTCTCTCTCTCTCTCTCTCTCTCTCTCTCCGGCTTCTCATCCTACCGTCTCTCCTAACCTTCTCGCTTCTGTCTAATTTACCTTTACATACTTGTCTCAAGAAGAAGATTCCCTCTGCGAATGCTATGATATATATATATATATATATATATATATATATATATATATATATATATATATATATATATATATATATATATATATATATATATTCGTATCTCTTGTGTTGCAATTTTGTTATGAGATCTTGTTTCACAATTGTGGAACCCTTTGACGTCATCTCGTTGATACCATGTCACAATTTTGTTACAGTTTACAGTTATACGTCCCTTTCATAGCCTTTGACGTTACGGTGTTGTTACACCGGCACGTCGTGGTTACGTTATAGACTTTCAGCGTCACTTTGCTATAACCTGTGGCCACACTATGTTGTTATAACCCAATGGGAAAGTCTAGCGTCACAGCGGCACCAGTTGTGTTCCCGCGTTACAAATTGAAGTCAAATATTTATTCAATTATTCGCCTGTTTTATAGCTGTAATATATATAAATTGCCGGGAGGGGTACGCCCTTGTTAACTGATGACGTGTGTGTGTGTGTGTGTGTGTGTGTGTGTGTGTGTGTGTGTTCGTGGTGATGGGTGGTGCGTGTACCGTGGTTTTTTTTTTTTTTTTGTTTTACATGGGAGGGAAGAACACCTTGAGAACGTGACGACGGGACGGGTAACGTGCGTTGGTAACGGAGAGAGAGAGAGAGAGAGAGAGAGAGAGAGAGAGAGAGAGAGAGAGAGAGAGAGAGAGAGAGAGAGAGAGCTATTATTCAGGTGAATTGCTGTACTTTGTACAAAAGGCGGGTAATTACCATAAAGAGGAGAGTACCTTCATCAACGGCCCGTGATGGCCCCGGGTCCCGCCGCGCAGGAGGCGCACACACACACACACACACACACACACACACACACACACACACACACACCGTGTATTACACCGTGCAGCCTGCGGCATTTCTACAGTGGCCGGCTTTGTAGACTCAGAAGGAAAAGGCTGACGTGTGAGAGACGCGCTGGGAGAGGTAATGTGAGAGTTATGGCCGCTGTGGAGTGGTGAGAGGCTGGGGCCTGCATTGTTGCTTTTTATATTTTTTCTACTGAGCACGACGGTACGGTTCTCGAGCACGACGGTACGGTCCTTGAGCACGACGGTACGGTTCTCGAGCACGACGGTACGGTCCTCGAGCACGACGGTACGGTCTTTGAGCACGACGGTACGATCCTCGAGCACGACGGTACGATCCTCGAGCACGACGGTACGGTCCTCGAGCTCGACGGTGCGGCCCTTGAGCACGACGGCGCGCCCCTGGGTCGTAGGTTCTGGCTCAATAGGTCACAGCGTCGCGTCGTGCTCAAGGGTCGCACCTTTGTGCTGAAGGCTCGCGCCGTCGTGCTCAAGGATCGTCGCGTCGTGCTCAAGGGCCGCACCGTCGTGCTCAAGGGCCGCACCATCCTGCCTAACGTGTTTATATCAGTAGAGAGCGACCCCCTTCCCTCACTCTGGCTCTCTCTCTCTGTAGCGGGCGGCAGATGCATTTAGCATGTCCCTCCTCTCATTATTATTCTCTCGTAGTGTTTCATAATGCCGGGAAATGCTTAAAATGTTGGGCCTGTATTGCGTGGCAGGGCAGAATAGATCAAGATATTTTTCCCAGAATATTTCACAGTAAAAGAAATAATGATAATATTCGGAATACTTCTCGGGTGACGAGACGATATTTAGATTTCACCCAAGTATTTTCTGGCTATATTTTCGTGATGTTTTGAAATGTTGTATAAATGGCGAAAGTTATAACAGTTTTGCAATTGTGTGAGCGAATTGCCGACACATTTCTCGGATTTTCTGAGACTGGTCGAGATGTTTAGATTCCACGTTGTATATTTACTGTTTGTTTTAGTATGTTTGTTTGTGGTTGAGATCTCTGGGGTCTGGCGTGGTAACAACGGTACGTGCCATCCCCCCAGAAGTGTAACTCTAGGGTCAGTAGGTGTATACACACACACACACACCTCCCCCAGAAGTGTAGCCCAGGAGCCTATAGGTGTGTGTACCCCCCGATAAATATATTCTTTGAGGTCAGTAAGCGCATGCACTCCCTCCCCACAGAGAAATAGACCCCATCCCCCCTCAGACACCACAGGTGTGCCCAGCCCGCCAGACTGTAGGTGTAGACATGTAGACAGAGATCCGCATGTCCTGCGGGTTAAGACATATTTGCATTTAGATTGATTTTGTTCCTCGCCACGCACGTGTGGGCCGGGCAGGTTGCGCGACACACACACACACACACACACACACACACACACACACACACACACACACACACACACACACGCTTCTAAAACCCACCTTTCCTTAGTAAATAAATCAGCTGAACCTCTCTCACTTGAAAGTGTCACATCTTACAAAGGAATGAAAACAAGAAAAAGTATATATATATATATATATATATATATATATATATATATATATATATATATATATATATATATATATATGTGTGTGTGTGTGTGTGTGTGTGTGTGTGTGTAGGGTATTCTTTGTTTACCAGAGTAAGATCAAG
The DNA here is from genome assembly GCF_036320965.1 of Panulirus ornatus. Taxonomy (NCBI): domain Eukaryota; kingdom Metazoa; phylum Arthropoda; class Malacostraca; order Decapoda; family Palinuridae; genus Panulirus; species Panulirus ornatus. The sequence goes on from NC_092248.1 coordinate 10,196,071, forward strand.
TTGACCAGCTGTGGGTCTGGGCGGCTCCCGAACCCCTTAAGCCCTTCTTGAAGACGTCCATCATGGCTCTAACCTTCAGTCTCGCGAGGCAAAACAATTTCAAAGTCTCAGAGTGGCGCAGCTGTATGACAGGTGGATGCCTCGCCTTGCAGACGACGACGGCTGACACACCGCTGTAGCAGCAGCAGCAGCGATGGTGTGGCTTGGGTGTAATTAAGACCGTCCCACGGGTCATAACATCGTCAGTTGCCAGATGGGGGGAAAAGAAGAACATACAGATAGCGACACGAGGGACCAATGGCGACCGACCAACTTGCCTGTCACGCCACACGGTGACTGGAGGCTCAACCAATACTCCTAGACAGTTGGTGATGCAGAACCCAAGTCATAGGTAATGAAAACGAGGGCCAGGCTCATCTATAGCGTGGATGTGAAGCTTAGATTATCCCAGATACCGGAGGTTGAAGGTAGACTGTGATTGGGCGAGATGAGATGGCCTGTGGTGTTCCCGCGAATGCAGTACAAACAGATGTTTTTGTTTACATTCTGTGTTTGTGTAACATCTCGTATCCTATAAGTAAACATTCTCACCCATTGTCTGTCCCTCACTGTGTATTGAGAGAATAATCAACCGCAGTGCAAGGCAGCTCCGAGGGCCACCGTCACCTCCTGCCACTAAGAGATCCCTCTTCCCCTGGCTGCATGTTGACGTCAGAGCCGCAAGAAGCCCATTCAGACTTGTGCATACCACCACCAAAACAAACAGCCTCACCAGCCACGGTGAACGTCATCAGTGGTCAACACACAGCCATCCTATTTCTATAGAGGTTGTTTGCTTAATACCCCCCTCCGCTCTCCCCTCTCCATCTTTTCTTTTCTTTTTTCTCTCTGTGTGTTTTGGTCTCTCTGTATTCACCGTCTGTTGTTTCTCTGAATATTGTCAGCATTTGACATTATCATTATTATCATGATTATTATTATCATTATTATTAATTACATAAATGTCGCATCGCAAACATGTTAATGAAACGTGCAGGACCGACTCCATAGACTTCGGCAATAACTATATCTGACCGGACAGTATATATATATATAAATTATATATATATATATATATATATATATATATATATATATATATATATATATATATATATATATATATATATATAATGCGTTCATCGTAAGACTGACAGACTGTGGGAATTGTACATCATAAACACGACAGAATACTGATATCATGAGCCGGAAAACGTCATTGGCTCCTGGTGGTGGTGGAGAAGGGTCCAGATAAGATTGTTGAGTGACAGAGGCGTCCGGGCGTTGTTGTAAACATTCTCCATATCTGGCAACAGTTGGCTCGAGTATTATAATATAAATTCGTCAGTTTTTTTTTTTCTTTCTCTCCATTACTGCTGGATTAATGGATTGTCAGGATTACGTAGGGAGAGGTGTGCCATTTGATGTGTCCTAGGGTTTTTTTTTTTTTCATCTTACTCCCACCGTGGTTTTGATGGGTCAGCAGCGTCTGTAGATACTCTTAGGTTTAATCTATAGCAGTGTTTGCCCTGGGACAGTTTACCCCTGGTCGTGTTTACTTTTAAGAGTACACCCCTTGGCAGAGTTCAGCTGTTACAGGGCTGACTCGTAACAAGAGGACCTGATTAGAGTTTACCCAAGTCAGTTTACGTATTTCCGAGTTTACCTTTATAGACTCCGACATGCTATAGCTCGACGTGTTTGCAGAATGAGCTTATGACAGGTTTACCCAACCCAGAGTTTACCGTAGGGTCTATAACCCCGGCATAGTTGTTGACCCTGGCGGTGTGTGGCGTAATGAATGAATACCACATATTTCTGGGAGTCCGTCATTTCATCAGCAGTCACTCGAGATTGTTACGCCTGATTAGATAAGGCGGTGGCGCCCGGGGAACGACAGATAACTCCAGGAAATTGGATTCTCCTGCCAGTGTTAATGGGTTCCATAATGTGTTGATGAGCTGCGTGTGGGCAGTGGCGGTGAGTTATGTAAGCGATGGTGAAGGTACGTGCGGCCAGTGGTGATGAGTTACCTGTTCTGGTGACGTCATTCGTTATCTCTTACGTACTCCTCATTGATATTATGTTCTGTAGTTGATTCCCTGGAAGTCTTGGTTGAGTGTACGGGAGGGGGAGGATTGTGGAATAGTTCGAGGTAGAATGAGGAACAGTTCAGGTGGAATGTGGAAGAGTGGAGTTAGAACATGGGATAGACGGGTGTCTGGTTGTTGTTGTGCAGGTGTCTGGGCCAGCCTAGGCCTTGCCCCACGCCCGAGCCAGAGATACATACAGCAAGTGTGTTACAGATCCTCTAATAGGATTACTGAGAGAGGTATTAAAGAAAGGAATTGCCAGCCTCATAGATTTTATCTTTATCCTGCATATATATATATATATATATATATATATATATATATATATATATATATATATATATATATATATATATATATATATATATATTGCCTATCAATTTGCCTCATGTTGCGAGACGTTTTCGAAGCGGAATTTCACAAGAGTGAACCACGAGGAAAGGATAATGTCGGTCATTCGTTCGTCTTTGTTAACGTAATGAATCTTATCCGTTTTCTGTTAATTAGCCTGATTAGTTGTAACAATACTGCTCTCTCTCTCTCTCTCTCTCTCTCTCTCTCTCTCTCTCTCTCTCTCTCTCTCTCTCTCTCTCTCTCTCTCTCTCTCTCTCTCTCTCTCTCAGGAAGGTGTGAACAGAAGAAACCCTAATCGACGTCTTCAGTTTAAAGTATGGTAATTATTTGTCGAAATGTACTCATATATGTGCCTTTATGATCGACGCTTTGAAATAAAGCCAGTATACGTTGCCTTCCTGTGTAGCGCCTGATCGTAGGACAATGCGATTCCCGTGTATCAAAAGGATTGAACCCTGTGTTTGTGATGGGTTATGACTGTGTTACCAGCTTGTGTTGTACAGGGTGGGGGGTTGTGCCCGCTTTGGGGGGCCCCCATCTCTTGTGTCTCTGCTAATAATAATGATGATGATGATGATGATGAAATGGTAGGTTCTTCTCGTGATGTAGATAAAGGTAGATTAGGGCAATGGAATGTAAGAGCAGCGAGATTCAGGTAGGAGGAGGGTGTCGCGTTTAATATGGTGCATCCTGAAGGAGCAATATCTTAGTGGTGTGGACCCCAGACGGTCTCTCTCTCTCTCTCTCTCTCTCTCTCTCTCTCTCTCTCTCTCTCTCTCTCTCTCTCTCTCTCTCTCTCTCTCTCTCTCTCTCTAGGACAGCGAAGGCATCACGTGGGGAGAGATTGGGGTGAGGGGGGGGTAGGTAGTGGCAGGTGGGGGAGGCAAGTGGGGTGGTATTGGCAGGGAGATTAAGGTGAGAGGGAGGGAGAGGAAGAGTGAGTGTTAGGGGTTGTGAGAGTGATGGCATCGGCAGGGGTTGTGGGTCGTGGGAGTGGACACTTGCTGTGGTTCTCCCCTGTTGTAGCCAGCTAGTGTGTTCTGTCCTGGGCCTTACAACTTTTAACAAGACTTTCCCAGCTTCAACAACTTTACCAGCGATTTATATAAAGGAAATTACTTGTAGTTCCATAAACCTTGGTAATATAGACCATATCAGTTATTCCATCTTACTTGCTAATATCATGTAAACTAACCCGCCCAGGCTCAGCTCGCTACAACCCCAGCTGACCCAACTCGTATATATATACTCGCTGTAATACCGTTTGACCTGACCTGACCCGGTTAGACTATTGTGACCCAGGTCATGTTCGTCATATGATAATAATGATAACGATTATAATGATAAGAATGATGATGATAATGATATTGGATAATGACAATAGTAACAATATTATTATTATTATCATTGTTATTATTATTATTATTATTGCTATTATTATTATTATTATTATTATTATTATTATTATTATTATTATTATTTATTATTATTAATTATTATTATGAATTATTATTATTATTATTGATATTATTATTATTATTATTGTTATTATTATTATTATTATTATTATTATTATTATTATTATTATTATCATTATTATTAATTATATTTTTTTTATTATTACCGGATATTTAACTAGAGTTTTGTGATCACATATAAAGTTTTCTCATCATCCCAGGAAGAGGCAGGTGTTCCCTGGGAGGGTCTGTGGTCCCCGAGATCATCGTCCCTCAACCGTCTCCAGGTCCACACACTTCCTGCCCACGGACCCTCCCTCAGTCGTGCACTTGAACACCGTGGACGTGGACGTGGACGTGGGGGGAGATTTGGTCGAGACTGGTCGAGGATTATTTATAGATCCCGTCTATTTTTACTCCGATAGGGACTCATTTTTTTTCTTTTTTCTTTAAGCTCATTAAATATATTTTTAATCCGTGAGATCAGCGTGGCGGAATTTTTAAAGGGCGTGGAGGTTGTCACATCCGCTCCGTGCGGGGGTCGCGCGTTATTTTTACGACGACAGGTGAGACGGGGTTCTTAGAATCTTAGTTACGACCCATCGCTTCTGTCTCAAACTGGCACGCGCACCCGCCTGTTATACGGGGCTGCCCCTCGCTGCTCTAACCTGGCATAATCAGCACCAGGGGAATGGTGATGACTTCGGTTGCCAGAAGGTGTGTATTTTGTACGGCGTTTCTGTCGCCTGTATAAATGCAGTGGTTGTGGCCGCCTGTGATGGGCTACATGTACCCCGAGGCACCTGCAGGTAGTACGGGTCATTAGTTCTGGGAATTTAGAAGTGCTGAAACCTTTTGAAGTTAGGTTCGAATACTTTTGGCAGACTTAAGGAATAAAGTCACGTTTCTCTGTGAAATCATTAAGATCGCGGGTTTGGATATGATATGTTCTCAGAGTCGGTTGTGATTCATTGGTGGTTTTTTTTTTATCGTAACTGAGGAATTAATGAGAGTTCAATATGTTGACTTGGTTTCTCCAGTGGGACAATGTCGAAGTGGTGGGTGGCGAGACTTGGTGACCTCCCCAGTGTTGGTATTTCTCCTCAGTGCACTTAAGACGGTGCTCTGAGTCGGCTCTCTCTCTCTCTCTCTCTCTCTCTCTCTCTCTCTCTCTCTCTCTCTCTCTCTCTCTCTCTCTCTCTCTCAGAGGCTTTGCCGCTCCGCCTGGGTTACAGACGAACCTGCCTTTTACTCCTCCTGAGCAGGATGACTTGCCTGGGCTTACACCTGATCCTCAAGTGTGTGGTCTGAGGCCACGCCGTCGTGCCTGAGGGTCGTCCCGTCATGGTTTAAGGGTGGCACCGGAGTGCGCGAGGGGGGTCAGGGTGTAGCTGTGTCGCTAAAACATTGAGTTGCAGTACGTGGATGGCCCTAGTAGAGGAGTGTGGTGGGAGGACTATCTGGGGGTCAAGGGAGGCGTAAGTGATGGCTGTGGTAGTGGAGTACGGTGGGGGACCTAACTGCGGTCGGGGAGGCCTAGGTCATAGCTGTGGTAGGGGGAGTGTGGTGGTTGCGATGGGCTTCGGAGCAGCTGCATCCACACAGGAGATGCTGGTGGGAGTGGCCGCATTATGTCTGTTCCTCCCACCTTCCTCTAACGGCTGGCATACATCTTGGCACCCTGGTGTCACAGTTCATGCCAAGTATTGCGTATATTTTTTCCCTTACATAAGCAGAAAATAAACAAATCCAACATTGCGAAACATGTGTACATACTGGGCGATTACTCTTATTATAGATGTATAGAATTTTAGTGTGGTTAGAGGAAAGAGGAGGTGGGGTGGGGGCTGGTCTCACCTGTGGTCCTGGTGGTATTGGGGTCGATATGAAGATAGTGCCGGGTCGGCAACACTGCCAGGAAGATCAGGCGATGGTCGTGTGTTGACGCTACCGTCTGTTGACCTTACTGACCCATTGATGATGCTCTTGCTGGCTCTGTTCCACCGCAGGGATGCTTCACTCCCTGTGCGTCTCACTGGTTCACTCAAGTTTCACTGCCTCTCGCTCGGGATGTTTGTTTTCCGTGGGCCTCACGAGCTGTGGCTCAGACACTTCATGATTTCATAACTCATTGTGGTTCATTTTTACGTATTTGGTCTTGCATTGTCTCGTATATGTTCCCTGTTTTCCTCATTTTTCTCGTGTGTGTTTACTGTCTCACACAGGTTCAGTGTCTCACACTTACTGTCACTGGGTTTCACTGACTCACTGTCTTGCTCAGTTACACTGTTATTCGAGTGTTCACTGTAACACAGATACATTTTTTTTTCTTGTTCGTGTGTTGTTGTGTCTGTTTTACCTTCCACTATCACACCATTACTCTCACTTTTACTGTGGTCCAGCGGGTCACGAGTTCTGCCCTCTATCTTTGTAAAGTGCATTGCATGCGTTCATTATTTCTCCAGGGTACAGTGCCTCTTGTGTATACACTATTTCATTCAGGTTACGTGTTTTCTGTGCTTTTATTGCGCTTGGGTACAGTCCTCTAGGTTTGGTCGCTGTTTCGGTAAGGGTTAATTGCGTTCGTTTGTGGTCACAGTTTCACTAGGGTCGAGTCTCGTTTCAGTTTACTGTTTCACTCGGTTTCCTCGCCTCGCTCGGGCTCAGTTCTCTTATGTGTGTTCACTAGTGGACTGGCATTCAATGCTTCTGTTCACTGCTTCACTCGAATTTAGCTTTCTGTTTGTGTTCACGACCTTTGGTTCATTTTGTGAACATATCTGTTGTCCGTCATGTTGTTCACGTCACCCGGATCCCATCGCAGTTCGTCACACATTCCGGATCTTTAAAAGTGAACCTCAGTGGTCGACACTGATTCAAACTAGCCTCTACACAGTGTCGGTGTGTCGAACACGAGAAGCTTCTCATTTTTTTTTTATGAAGTTATTGATATCGCCGTAATACCGTGACGTGAGTAGTGTCACCGGACGACTGAGTTGCCTGATGATGTCCTTAGCGATAACAGAGATTTTAGGAAGGTGTTAATCATGGTACATATGGTGTGAGGGGAGCCCACGGGTATAGTGCGTGCCTGTCCGCGCTAGCACACTGTCCTCGGCAGTGTACTTGCAGGGGGCGGTGAGGGCCCGGCGCCCTCAGCCACGCCCACACGGCCCGCAAGTGGCTGAGAGGAGAGGCCACGCCCCCCTACAGAGGGTAGGTCCGCCCCGGGTTGCGCGGGTGTGTATGTGTGTTTGAGGGGAACGGTAGGTGCGGCAGTGCCTGCTGGGTGAGCCTTGTGAGCCGTTCTGCTCCTACCCTCTGGTCAGTACCAGCACACCGCACCGCACACACGTCCCTCATCCTCCACCACCACCACCACCAACACACACGCACTCGCCACAACACCTCACCCCACTCCACTCGCTACCAGACGCTCCCAACTCACTCCCTCTCTCCGCCACAGTGCACACCTTTAACCAGAACCTGTACATGTCGCAGTACACACGCTCAGCTGCCCCTCTGCTCCCAGACTGTGTAGTGTGCGTGTTAGTAGGCGTGAACACGCTGCCATAAACACCCTGAGACCTGTTCCCGAACCTTGTCGAAGCAGCTACGTTAAGTGTTACGCCCACGCCGCCAAGTCACGAACGTGTGGCGCCACAGTGAAGTAGCAAGACCGTCACAAGTGGTGGAAAATAAGTAATACTGGTGTATATCGAGTGGTGTTGTGCGTAGGTGTAGCGAAAGTACACCAGGAGAGGCGGGGTCAGCGCTTGCTTCTGCCTGAGGACAAGCGCTGGGTCGAGGAGAGTGCCAAGGGGAAAAGGAGGGCTCGAAAGGTCAGCCTCACCACACGGTAAATGCCCGACTCGTGTGTCCCGAGCGAGGGAGAGTTTGGTAGAGGAGAGGAGGTAAGAGGAGGAGTGTGTGGGAGACGAGAGTTAGTGGGTGAATGAGGGGACTGGACTGTATGATCCACCCACTAGGTTACGTGTGAGTAAGATCATTGTGTGTGCACTTAGATTTCTCCATACAGTCTCACTCACTAGTGAATTTCACTGACACTCACACCCATACACACGTATAATCTCCTGGAGTTACTTCGTAGATGTCACTGGTATTCACTATGCAGAATTAGATGAATATCTTCACCACAGTAGCAGGAGCTTGTCCTCCATACCACACAAACACCATCGTGGAGCATGCAGGTTATTCCTTATCATGGTGTATCACGAGCGTTATGATGTCACCACACGCCATGCATGGCTCACTGGCGCACCAATGGACCCAAATTCTTCATGTTACGAAAGCCGTCCTCAGCGGGGGTGAGTGGGACGTCCCCGACGGGTGGAGTAGGGGGTAGGGCGCCCACCCCCGCCAGAGCGGAGTGAGGGAGGGGGAAGGTTGGCTCCCAGTAGGGCAAGAGGAGGGTTTAATTCATCGTGGGGAGATTTCCATCTGTCAGTGGATGGCAGGTTATAATTTCAGGGTCTTGGCTACGAGCTTGATGTATCCATGGCCGGAGGAACATCTGCCCTACTCAGCGGAATCATAAATTGTCTTCTTTTTAACGTTATCACCTTTTTATCATGGGGTTACAACACTCATAACCACACGATAATGAATATATACATATCATTAGTGTTGAGAGAACAACATTGCACAGACTGTGAGGATATTTCTGGCGTAGTCGGATCTACGGACAGCCGATGACGCTGCTCGAATAGGGAGTCAGTGGTTGGGCTTCTAAGGCACAGCTGGTGAGGCAGATAACCGGACCAAGTTTATCCCGGCGGCATCACGCGTGCCTGGGCCACCTCCCGCCTCCTGGCTAAAGCTTTTATTCATTTCACGCAACAGTAACACGGTCAGGGTCATTATTGTATCTCCAGCCGGCGTGTGTTATACTCCACTCCCAAGCCAACCACTCCTAGGATATATATATATATATATATATATATATATATATTTGGTTTTATATTGTATTAGATATATCTACTAGACATTGATGGGAACAATGAAGAGCAAACCTTGAAATACAGATGATGTCTTTTCATATATAAGGTTACCGGTCCATTTGCATATTTGATTATTCCACGCCATTTAATACAGCAGTATTGTTTCTCATCATCGGGCCTTGGCTATTTCCGTAATGGTAATACATCTTCGTTATGCAGTTCGGAAAAATGTGTCGTGTTATCGGAGGTGTCTGTCATTTGGGTACTCTCGTGAGGCATCTAGCCGGACGTGAGGATCATTGGAGCGAGAGAAGGCAAGGAACGAGGAACCAGACTGGCCGCGGGTGTCGTCCTGGTCAGGTGGCGCTAGTTCTGCCCCGGGGCGAGTGCCACAGAGATCAGCTGGTTGCTGGAGCCGCAGGACACAAGAGCCTTAAAGCTGAGGAGGGCGGCCGAGGGAGGGGTTGGGGGCCAGACTAGGGCCTATTGGCGGAGGACCTCCCTCGCTCGCCCAGGGGAACCGGCCGACCCTGCCGTCCTCCCTTGGCTCTAATGAGGGACAACATGAGGCCCTGGTTCATACAGCTGGGCTACCAGCTTGGGGTGGGAGGGGGGAACCTGCTCTGTGGATAAGGGGAGTATCAACGGGGTTACATTGGGTCTAATGAGGTGGATTTTGGGGGAAGCTCAGGGTCGAACCGTGAGGGATGGGAGTGGGAAGGAAGCTGTGGTTATGAGGAATATGAAGGGGAAGGTAGAGGCTAGTAGTGAGGATGAGCCTGGAGGAAGCCCCCAAGGCACTGGTGTGAGGGACGAGCCTGACACCCCGGCTGTGAACCAGACATTAATCTACAGCTCAAGGAGTGAAGGGGAAATTCAGGCGCTTGTTTTGTGAGGGGAAATATAAGCTGTAATTGTGTAGGGCGAGGGGAACCCCAGGGTTCTAATTTGAGGGGAAAAGCTTGCTTGTAGGCCGGGCTCTGGTTACGACAGGCGAGGGGAATATAGTGATGAGTAATAGTGACGACGCAGCTGGGAATGGAAACACGGACTTTAACTCGTGTTGTGGTCTGCAAGGGGACGTTTTACTGTGGCTGCGACTGAAAACCAGGGTTGTAGGTCTTACCCTGGCGAGGGAGAGAACCTGGGTTGTAGGTCTTACCCTGGCGGGGGAGAGAACCTGGGTTGTAGGTTTTGCTCTGGCGAGGGAGAGAACCTGGGTTGTAGGTCTTACCCTGGCGGGGGAGAGAACCTGGGCTGTAGGTCTTGCTCTGGCGAGGGAGAGAACGCGGACGATACTTATGAGAAGTCAGGAGAAGCTCTGACGTTTATTGTGACGAGCCAGAGAAAAATGGGCTCCAGGCGTCGGGCAAGAGAGCGTGGAGGAACCAGAAAGTTTAGGATGTGTGTGTGTGGAACGTACTCCTCCCCGGCTGAGGCAACACCCACCCTTGGCGGGGGGAACGTAGGCCTCCCTGGGGAGGAGGCGGAGGGAACGTAGGGCTCCCTGGTGAGGCGGAGGGAACGTAGGGCTCCCTGGTGGGGCGGGGAGGAACGTAGGCTTCCCTGTTGGGGTGGGAGGAACGTAGGCCTACCTGGTGGGGCGGGGAGGAACGTAGCCCTCCCTGTTGGGGCGGGGAGGAACGTAGGCCTACCATTGAAGGGACGATGGGAAGGAAAGGCCACTTTTGATGATGTTATCCTGCCGCTGAGGAGAGCAGAGAGCCCCGTCCATTGGTGGCGAGGGGATTGCTGACTCAAGCAGCGGCTGGAGTGTGTATGGTGGCGGACGGGTGGGTGTGGGCAAGTGGTGTGGGAGAGTTGAAGGAAAGGAAAGGAGATGGAAAAGGTGTGGGGAAGGTAGAAAATAATGTTTGGTGGGGGAGGTGTGTGAAGGTGAAAGGCAAATTAGGGAAGATGGGAGAGAGGAAAGGGTGATATGGAAGGGAAGTGATAATATGTAGGAGATTAGATAGGAATAGAAGAAGGATTATAGAAGGAAAAGAGGGGACAATAAAGTATGAGGAAGGAAAGTAGAGGAGGAGGATATGGATGGGACGGAAGGGATGGGAGAGTGACAGCATCAGCTGAAGGATTGAAATACCACCGTTGTTCATACTACGTGACAAGGACAAGTTACGTTTCATGTTTACCAGGAAGAACAGGAGGTAAAAAAAGATGGGAAGTTCCTGGGCAATGTGTCTCCCAGGATGAAGACTGGCGAAAGTTGCTGTAGTTTGTTTGTCCCAGGACGGGCGAGACCAGGCATTGCACGACCACAGACGATGACCACCAGTCGACCTCCCCGGCAGGAGAAGCACCTGAGCTGGTCCTCTTCCTCTGGTGCGTCGGCCGCCTCCCCCGCCGTCAGGAGACCACGAGCGTGGTGGCCGCGTCATGGGCACAGCTGAGACTTGTGATTAGGGTTATAGCTGAAGCTTGTGGTTAGGGCAGGGTTATAACTGAAGCTTTTGGTTAGGGCAGGGTTATAGCTGAAGTTTGCGGGTAGGTTTGAGTGGTTGTTAGGTTTGGGGTTATAGCTTAAGCTTGTGGTTAGGTTAGGGTTGTGGTTAAGGATGGGGTTATAGCTGAAGCTTGTGATTAAGGTGGGGTTATGGCAGCTGCAGTGTGTGTGTGTGTGTGTGTGTGTGTGTGTGTGTGTGTGTGTGTGTGTAAACTCCCTTTTTTGTGAGCTCACATAATATTCACATTTAGCCCCACTCAAGGACGTAGGTGACACCTGGGTTTAATATGGAAATGTTGCCTGTGTACCACTGTTGTATAAGGGAGGGGGGGTCGGCTTCCTTACCCCCACCTACCATCACCACCACATCCCCTCGTGCCACACACAGGCTTTTTACCATTATTATATATAACTGGGGCTCGAACCACCCCCCACATTCTGCACATGAGCTTCTTTTTTCTTCATCGCTCTTGTGTCAAGCAGGCCTCACTCCCTTGTGCCTGACTGCGGAATATTATACACCTGAAGATAATATGGGAAGACTCGTTGACGGGCAACATGCTGGCGAAGCGTCTCAAAAGATTTTATTTTCGTTTTCCTCGAACTGCTTAATGGCATTTCACTGTTAGATTTCTCGTTCTGAGAAATTTTTGAGTCGTTAATTTGTCGATTTTTTTTTCAATTTTCAATTCGATGTTGACCGTTTTTATCGCGGGGAAGGTTGGGGTCATTGCAACGCTGGGGTAATTTGGTTTTACAATTAGATTTTTTAATTAACATAATCTCTTTTTTCTGGAAATTGATAAGGATCAGCTTGCCTTAAAGTGGGGATTTTTTTTTTCTTTTTTTTTTTTTTTAATTTTCCAAAAGAGGGAACAGGGAAGGGGCCCAGGTGAGGATATTCCCTCAAGGGCCCAGTCCTCTGTTCTCAACGCTACCTCGCTAATGCGGGAAATGGCGAATAGTATGAAAGAAAGATATATATATATATATATATATATATATATATATATATATATATATATATATATATATATATATATATATATGGTTGAGGAGTTGGATAACAAATTTTGGGTGTTATCAGAGCCTAGTCTAGTTACGCCTTTCCACAGTATAAAGCTCAGTTATTCATTGATAAACATCTGCACTGATGTATCAGTAATTGACGTCCCATGTATTGATATATAGTGACAAAGTTATCGGTTTATTACTTGCATTACTAATGATCACTGGTCGTATATCTGAGGATGTTAGTACGGGAGTAATTTTTTTTTTTTTGGGTCGTTCGTGTCTCTACCAAGCAGTAAGCTGCCGTACAGCGACTGCGTCGTTTCCGTCTTGTGCGCGTGAGCGTCCATACACCACCCCTTTTAAATGCGCCTCAGGCCCGAGTTGAGGTCATGGCGGCCACTGATGCACGGTCATGTATACCGAGATGTGCAATGTCATATTGATGGTGAGTTCTCATGATCCCATGCCACCCCTTCCTTACCTACATGGCACGCCCACCCCTTCCTCACCTACATGGCACGCCTCTAGGAACCACTTTCCCTCAGTAGTCGATCACTCGTTTTTATGAGGGAGGTATCCCCCCCCTCACCCCCTCACATACCCATGTTCTTCAATCCTTTTTTTTTCCCCTAGGATGGGGGGATAACCATCGACTTTCACCCCCTAGAATAGTCTTGTCTCTGTGTTTAGAACTGTGAAGTGTTCTTTTGTTCTCTTATTTCATACAGTGTTCAGAGTACCTACGAGATTTCCTGAACAATTGAGCACAACCGTACAACTTTCTAAGCACGACAATACGACCCTTGAACACGACGTTTACAACCCTTCAGCACCATGGCCTGGCCTTTGACTTGCGCTTAAGGGTTGTACCGTCGTACTCGTGGATCGTACCGTCGTGCTCAGGGGTCGTATCGTCGTGCTCATTGATCGCACCGTCGTACTCAAGTTCCGTACCGTCGTACTTGTGGATCGCACCGTCGTGGTCAGGGGTCGTATCGTCGTGCTCATTGATCGTACCGTCGTACTCAAGGGCCGTACCGTCGTACTTAAGGATTCCTGTTGTTTCAATCAATCCAGAAGTCATTGTTGTGACGGGGTGAATGTGGCAAGCGTCAGCTCTCGTATCATACCTCGTCGAGGGCTCTTGACATGTTGTTGTCAGCTCCTGATATGATGATGTCAGCTCCTGATATGATGATGTCAGGAGGAAGCCGCCGTAGGCTGGAAATGTGGTCTCAGATTATGGCACGGTGATTACATTATTTTTGAGACTTATCACTACATACGAAAGTAACACCAAATGATTATTTGCAGTGAAGTGATTTGAAGTACAATTGTATTTTTATGTGCACAGATAGACTCGCAGGCTGAAGGGTCAAATAGTCCACTTAATCAGAAAAGCAGTAGCACAGGCTGTGGGGGTAGAGAGGAGCCACGAAAGCCATGGGGAGGTATACGTAAGGTACGACAAGCCATCTTGAAGTATGAGGTGTGTGATTTAACCAATAATTAACACTTTTGTTTTTGGTATTACTCCTTGAGGTTCGAGTGTTGTTGACATACTCAGGAGCCATGAGACGGGCCGCCGAGATGGTTGGCCGTCGTCAGCTGGGAACATCGTTTCGGTGTACGTGTTTAATTGATTTATATCAGGCTACTGTGTGTTGTGACAACCCCCTTCATATACAGATACCTTACTGTCGCCAGGGGTAACGGATGATGCTACAGGTGTAGACGGCCCGTTGGCGTGTGCTGGGAGGAAGGGACATTGGGAGGACAGGAGGGTTACAATGAGTATGGGGAGAGGTGGTGAGGGTGGAGTCAGGGGAGTGGGTCGTTTGTGATGGGGGGGGAGAACAGCAGCAGAAGGGGTGACAGGTTGGGTAAATAGGAGAAGTGACAAAAAGTTACCTTAACCAGGGGAAGGAATAAATAACGTAAATACCCCACTAATTACATGCGCTACAGGTTTTAATGAGCTTCATGATGTGCTAATTATAACCGGCCGTGCGGTATGACCCTAATTGCAGTGATGTTAGGGCGGGTTAAGATTATGTGATGAGTCACGCTAGGGTCTGCTGACGGGCTGTGTACTGGGTAGTGAAGGGGTAATGTATAGGTTGGAGAGAGAGGAGGTTGGTGTTGAGGGGTGGGTAGCGATGGGTAGGTGAGCGTGTCATCGCCAGGTTAAGAAGGATCAATGGGTTCCCCTCATCCCCAGCCATTCCTGCTGGGTCCCTTCCCTCCCCTCCATATTGTTGGCTCTCTTCTGCACCAGTGTGGTGTCTACTGGTCACCTGAGCCCTGCACCAGTCTGCAGCTGGTGTCTGTCTGCTGGTCACCTGAGCTCTGCACCAGTCTGCAGCTGGTGTCTGTCTGCTGATCACCTGAGCTCTGCACCAGTCTGCAGCTGGTGTCTGTCTGCTGGTCACCTGAGCCCTGCACCAGTCTGCAGCTGGTGTCTGCTGGCCAGCTGGTGCCTGCGGATCCATTAGCTGCTCCGTCTTTTGGCAGGAGTCCAGGCACCATCGAGGCAAGGCCGTGGTAAGACCGGTCGATCTACCCTCGCGTCCTGCTGACGGATTATTGACGAAAACTGATGTTGAGGCGAAGGATGCTCTGTTATAGGCCTAGGTCGTAGTGCCGGGTGTCGTACACTCGCCCTCGCACGGCGGTACGACCCTTGGGTTTGATGGTCCAACGTTTGACCTGACCTTAAAAGGGTTATAAGTCGAAGTACTGGCCATCATACACCTAAGGGTCGTACCATCGTGCTCAGCGGTCGTGCCGTCTTTCTCGGGGGGGTCGCATCGTCGTCGTACTCAGCAGTCGTACCGTCAGGTTGTGGAACATTTGTGTTGTAATTTCGCATTTATCGACATCCTACGTAGCGTCAGGTGAATGTGTTCATCCTTCTTCCACGACCCCAGGCTGTGTGTCCAGAACACTACGTGTCTTGACTGCAAGGTTTTCCCGGAAGCTAAGCAATCGGTCTTTCTCCTGATCGACCGAACGCCACTCACGGTTACTGCTGGATGTGCACCCGTTGCCTGGTGCCGGATTACCAGCGTTAACAGGGTGTAGGGCAGATGGCATCATGTGTTTGGTAGAGCATGTTCTCTGATTGATGGGAGGGTTTTTCAACCAGGTACCAACAGGATGCTGAGGCATGGTTGGCTGTGTGGTTGTGTGGTGGGGAGCACTACTTACTACCACTGTGGTGAGGGACACAGTGGTGACTGGTGCTGTTTGATGGACCCGTGATGGTGAGGAGGATTCATTGTTCAGTATTGATGACTGCAGGAGTTCGATGTCCATAAGTGTTGGCGATAAGTTGGAGGAGAAACGGGGAGCCATCCGCCCTCAGCCCATGGGAGGGTGGGGGTTGGAGAGGGGGAGGGGTGATAGTACCTCCCATCTACCCCTTCGAGAGGTAAGCCTTCTTTCTGCCCCCTTAAGAGGTGGAGAGGGCTATCACGTCGTGGTATCTCTCACGTCTATCCTCTCACTTATCTGGCTCCTTACATCCCAGCCCCCTATGATTGTCTCATCTCTCACACCACCCCGGGTTCTCTCCCTCCTTTTCGTCCTCCCGCTCACAGACTCGTACCATGGGAGCCTGACGCCCTCCTAATACTGCACCAGTTACGCGAAAATGTTCTATTTGCAGCAGGCATGAAGAGCCAGACAGATAGAGAGAGTGGGTCAGTCAGTCAGTCCCGGTGGGTGAGAGGAGAGGGCGGGGTAAGTAAGAGAGGGGAAGGGGACGAGATGGAGAAGAGATGTAGGTCTGGTGGGGCGGGAACACTGTACCATGTCTGCCTGGTGGTCATCGTCAAGCCAGAGCTCTACTCCGTTGCTCGCATCTTGCCTGCTGCGGTAGTGAGTGTGGTGTGTGGGTATATACTGAATTATCAGAAAACGTGACTTTGGGCCGGATGATAAATCGCAGATCCCCCGTATTGTCACTGTGAGAGTCTCCCCTCCACACACACACACACACACACACACACACACACACACACACACCTCGGTTCAGCTGTCTTTTCTCCTTTTTTGCGTGCTGCGCTTTGAGTGTGTTGGCCGGTGGTCTGTACCAAAGACCCTGGGCGGACCTTCCTCTCCTTAGTCCACACACACACTCACACACACTCACACACACACGCTCCAGTGTAAGGCACTGACGGGGTGGGGTAGGTCCTGGCCCCCTTCCATGGAACTCGACGGCATGACCCTTGAACACGACGACTTAGTGGCCTGGGGCACAACGGTACGACTCCAGGACGGGGGGAACGACCCTTGAGCACGACGATGCCATCCTTGAACACGCCGGGGGTGACGCCGGAGCACGACGGTGCAGCCTTGAGCACAGAGGGTTAGAGATCAGAGGTCAAGCCATAGATAACCGAGAGTCAGGTTGTCGTTTCCAGGGGGGGTGGGGGTCATTCTGTCGTGCTTAAGGGTCGTAACGCCGTGCTTGAGTCGTCCCGTCGTGCTGTCGTGCTGAACATGTTAAACATTATAATCAGTTTACTCGTAAAGTCAGACAGAGAGAGAAAAAAAAAGAGTCCTATTTTTTCTTTCATTTTCAAACTTTGTTTTTTGAATTACTGAATTCCGTTTCGTTTATTTGAATCAAATTTGATTATGTATTTTTGCATTATGTACCGCAGCGGATTTTGTTCGAATTAGGTAAATCTGTATAGTTAGTCTGACGCTGTATCCAGATTTTGATTAATTTCGTAAGTTGTTTCGTGGCTTATGATTTTGATTCCAGTATTTTTAGTCTTTCATATGTTTTTGAGAATGTTTTCTTTCTTCTTAGTAACATGTGTGTAATCTATGATGTATGGATTAGCTTAATTCGTGATGATCATATATAGTGCAGCATGATTCGTGATGATCATGTATAGTGCAGCATGATTCGTGATGATCATGTATAGTGCAGCATGATTCGTGATGATCATGTATAGTGCAGCATGATTCGTGATGATCATGTATAGTGCAGCATGATTCGTAATGATGATGTACGACGTAGCAATAGAGTTCGTGTTGATGATTTACAGCTTAGCATAGTTCGTGATGATATTTTACAGCTTAGTTCATGATGATGATTTACAGCTTAGCTCAGTTCGTGGTGATATGCAGTGTACCGTAATCCAGTATGATATTTTACAGCTTAGCCTAGTTCGTGATGATAATTTGCAGCGTATCACAGTCTGTGATGATTACTTTCAACGTAGGAGAGGTTTTTTTTCATCTTATTTACAGTGTAGCAGGTGTAAATGGATGATTTACGTCGTAGAATCGTTCGTGATGATGATAACCCAGAGTTAATATGTTGCCACTGTTGCTGTGTTCATCTGTATGTCTGGCCATCCCCCAGACCCTAGCTGGTTTCCTGAATGGTAAGAGAGTTTTGGTATTCACTTGAACTGCTGTATTTGGTAACGCTTGCCGGGGCCACAGTGACGCATGCGGGAGGTGGGGAGGACGAGAGGGTGCAGGGGCGCATGCGGAATTCTATCCTTTAGCGTGTTTATGATTCCAGAGGAACAGACATCAGCGGTGTTGTTGGGGTGTGAGGCCGCATGCGGACGTTTCCCTAACGAATTGCGTCGTCCCTTGAAGACGGGAGTTACGCGTGCGGCAGTTCTTAATTACCCTGAAGACTGACTAATGGCGTAGCGCGAGCCCCCAGGGAGCCGCAGGCACATGAGAGAGAGAGAGAGAGAGAGAGAGAGAGAGAGAGAGAGAGAGAGAGAGAGAGAGAGAGAGAACATGGATGAGAGAGGAGTAAAGAAAGGACGCGAGACAGGGACCCAAGGGAGAGAATATACACCAATGAACCAAGAGAGGAGCTGTTCCGTGCGAGAGCTTCGTAAGACACTAGATTCCTGGTCCAGGTTCCCAGCGGCCGGGTGGGGAACCTGGCTGGGCTTTGGCAGGCAAAAATATGATGAATTGTCACCCCCAGTAGAGGCTGGTATGCCCTCACCCAGTGGGTGAATTGTGGGGGGAGAGTGGGGAAAATTGGCCTAGGCTGGAGGAAGGGAGAATGACTGGTCAGGGGGTAGAGGGAAGAATATTGGCGGAGGAGTAGAGGGAGAGGCAGGTGGGAAGGAGAGGGAGTGGAAGGGATGTAGATTGACCGGGAATGGAGGGAGTGGGAGGGAGGGAGATTCGCCAAAGTTGGAGGGAGAGGACCAAAGGGAGGCAGGTTGGGGAGGGGAGGTGTAATTTAAAGATTATATTCCTGAGACGGTGTGGTGGCGGCGGCGGGCCTGTGTTATTGACGGTGTGATGGGGCGATGTGGTGGTGGTGGTGCTGCTGCTACTGCCGCTGCTGCTCTACCTGGTGGTGATGATGGTGTGGTAGGGCCTTGTGGTGGTAGGTTCGTCGCGTGGTGGTGACTGTGATGGGGGCTCCTGTGGTGGTGCTGTTTTGATTGGGGCTTTTGATGGTGACTGAAGCAAGAGCCTCTCGGTAATGACGGGTGTTATGGGGCGGTGTGGTAGGGTGGTGAGGTGTGGTGGAGCCGTATTCTAGTCACGGTTTGATGGAGGGGGGTCACATGTGGTAGGGTGGTGTGGTGGGGTCATAAGATGTGGCTCCTGACTTCCCTGGGGGTGTGGGGGTAACTTGGTGATGTGGCCATTCATTTTTGGAAGACGCCCAGAATTAATATGAGTCCCTCGTCGGCTGAAGACACTGGGAACCCTTGTTATAAAATGAAAAACAAAAAAAGATACAGGCCGGCCGTTCGTTGCGCTCACGAAGATAACATGACATCCAGCTTGGGTGAACATACATACAAACCGTCTGGTTACGGAAGGAAACCAAGAAATACGGTCACGTATACCGAACACAGGAGGAGGAGGAGGAGAGCGCCATTGATCGTGTGGATGGTTGTATAGTCCCATGCCTTAGACACGGGCGCGTCAGGAATGTACTAGAGAAAATATATTTACACAGATGACCTCCATGACCAAACTGTGTGATACTCGAGGACCTTACATGCGGAGTGACCCGGTGTCAGCAAGCAACACCGCCATCTTATATGACCAGTAGTGTGTGTGTGTCTAGGGAGGAAAGTGTGAGATTTCTTCTGTGGGAGAGAATTGCTGGTCCTTCATGCGGAAATGATGTATTTAAGGGATCCCCCGGCGCGTCAGGGTGGCAGAAAGAAGCAGTTCAAAAGTCGCAAATTAGACTTGTTGGAGGGGAATCCCTACGACGCGATTTCCGTAGTAGTTAACGTACCGAGAATGACGCCGAGGGACTTGTTACTGGGAGAAAAAGAGCGACTTCTCCACGCTGCAGAATTAATACTTGAAGTATTGGAAAATGTTAATAGAGCGCCGCTGCGAGCAAGAAGGAAGAAGAAGTTGGGATTTTTGAAAGTGTTTCGTGAAGGAAGGGTGAGAGGTGCGACATTCCCTTGGTGGGGGCAAGGGGATGACGACCCTAGTGGTGTTTACTGCCGCGGATATGCTTCTTGGCTGCCTTTTGACATTTGGTTTAATTACCTAGACGGATTTTACGCGCCGGAGTTAGACTAGGGTCGACTTTCACGTCGCTGTCAAGAAATGCGTAGAGTTTGGAACCGGGGATGTTGATTGGTTGGTAGATGACTGTACAATGGATCGTGTGGCTGATTGGCTGCAGGCGAAGTGGGTCGTGAGGACGTTACAGGTTGTTGGCTGGCAGATCAGACTATATTTTTTGAGGGGGCGCCCCGTGTTTTGATTGGTCAGATCCCCATGGCTGTTCGTGTGGAAGGTGTAGGATTGGCTGTCTGACACGGAGGGTGGGTGAGTGGGTGAAGAACTTACAGATGATAATGACACCAGCCGGGTGATGGGCTGTGTCAGCTGGTGAACCCCAGGCTGCTGTAATCACAGTAGGAGAGCCAAGAATGACTTGGACAAGTGGCAGCAACAACCTGCCAGGGTGTGGCTGGGCCGCAGCTGCCAAGAATGATGACGGCCCTGTTGTGCATGTCCGCCCAGCTTCCCCGCGGTGCCTGCCTGTCAGCATGACCTGTCATCAGCGCACACACACACACACACACACACACACACACACACACACACACAACAGCTGTCATGACATGTTGGGAGGTGTGGGTGGGTGGGGAGGTGAAGGAGTTGCTAGGGTGTGCTGCACTTGGCACACCTGTCACCAGTTATACTTGATTCCTTCACTCATGGTTGCCACTAGTCACGCGGAGGAGCATTCATGTCTGCCACTGATCCAGTCTCGATGCGTTTACTGTTATTATGTCGAAAACTTCTCATGTACGGCCTCTCAGCTGGTTTTAGGTCACAGCTGGTCGTGATGTGGGGTACGACCCCTCAGCTGGCTAGTTCACAGCTGGGTATGATGCGGGTTACGATCCCTCAGCTGGCTAGGTCACAGCTGGGGAAGATGAAGCTTTCCACCAAAGTTGGTATCCATACACATCGTGCCAATCGAGTGGGAAGATGAACGGCAGGGGGGGAACTCCTCGCCGTAGGTCGAACCCGGGGCCACTGGATTTAGGATCAGCGTCGCTAACCACTGACCCAGCATTGGGATGGTACATTCACGTCTGCCTCTCATTCTTACAGTCTTGGTGCATTTCTGGTGGGTCGGGAGTAATCGTGGTTGGTTGCTTGTGTGGGCGAATGCGGTTGAGTACAACCATGGAAGTCATTTATAATATCTCGCCTTATGGTATTAATGGTCGTCATCAATTATTTCACAGTGCGCTTATAGCAGCGATTAACTGTGTTCTGTTATATTTACGGCCTACACTAATTGCGTGTCATTATGTGGTGCTGTGAGAGAGAGAGAGAGAGAGAGAGAGAGAGAGAGAGAGAGAGAGAGAGAGAGAGAGAGAGAGAGAGAGAGAAGGGGGGGGGGGGCATTTCTGTTTATGGTTGAACATTGTATCATGGAGTGCAGTGTGATTTATTTTTCTTGTGTGTGGCGTGTCTCTGTCCACGATTCTCTCCTCAAAACTTCAGAAGATAACAATTCCTGATGATTGGCACACGAGTCGGTGTGACGTGCTCCCGGGAACTGGTGGTAGTTCCGTGCACAGAGTAGTTACCTGCCCCCTGTTAGGTAGACGTGAGTCGACCCCTCAGGTCGAGGACCATGCATGCAGCGAGAGCGTGCATGGCTGTGGGATTAACACCTGCACCTGAAGGAGGAGTTCATGATTCTCTTCTGTGGGTTATTAACTTGACGTTGACTGCCCACATGACCGGGGCAGTCAAAACAACCAGCCAGCCAGTGAGTGGTAGGGGTATGTTTATGTGTTACAGCTGTTTAGGGTCGCAGCTGTTTAGGGTAGCAGCTGTTTATAAGGGTTGCAGCTGTTTAGAGGAGTCGCAGGTGTTTGCAGGTCTCAGTCGGTTTACAGGCGTCGCGCACCTTTATGTGTGTATTCGTCAGGTGTCTGTCGTTGAGGTGGTGAACACGGCAGCATCGAGTGCACGACAGCACGACCCCCCCGTGGACGTTACGACACCACAACCTTCAGGTACGGAAAGGCTGGCCTTGATACCTAAGGGTCGGGTTTTGAAGGCCGGGTCGTACCGTCGTGTTCAAGGGTCGTATGGTTGAGTTTAAGAGGTTAATTTTCCTGCCTCTTACGAAAGATTCCTTTTTTTTTCGTTTCTCTCTCTCTCTCTCTCTCTCTCTCTCTCTCTCTCTCTCTCTCTCTCTCTCTCTCTCTCTCTCTCTCTCTCTCTCTCTCTCTCTCCTGCTGACGTTGGCGTGGACCACATCAACACGAATGCCTCCCGCCCATCTATGTCTGTGACTGATGGCCCTATTAATATTTTGTATACGATTTGATAAACGGAGAGATTAATTGATATGATAATTACGGCGTTGACAGTGATGAGGTGGTGAATCATCACCCACCGATGACAATGATGTGGTGACTCATCACCCACGGTGGTGGTGATGACGGGGTCTCATCAGTCATCATGAGAATGGTAGGTGATGGTGGCTGAGGAAGATGATGGTGGTAGTGATGACTGGTCTCACTACTCATTATCGCAATGGTAGATGACGGTGGCTTAGGAAGATGGGGATGATAGGGATCCCAGGGAGCCTCCTCGTCATCATCGTCTTCGTCTTGGTTGTCGTCATCATCGTCTTCATCATGGTTGTCGTCATCATCGTCTTCATCATGGTCGTTGTCATCATCGCCTTCGTCACGTTGTCATTGCCACTGTGGTAGTAGCAGTCCGTCGTGGTTGTCTTTCATTGTCTTCGTCGTGGTTGTACTGGTAGCGATGGTCGTGGACATGGTGGTGTGGGTGGTAGCCAGCGATCAATACCAGTCGTTCTGCGGCCGTCTGTCGTCCCCGCCACTGGCATTCACCGCGACATAGTTCGTTTTGCCTGACCCCGCTTCCATCAGCAGATTTCCTGTTTACAGTCGCGTCGCCCGTGTGGTCGGTCAGCCGCTGGGGGGAGCAGAGGAAGGAACAGCATCTGGCGTCTGGACAACCTTGTTACCATTCAAAGACAGTCACCTGTTGGCTTGATGATCATGGAGGACTTACGTAAGATATTACCATAAATCCAGATGATCATACGAGAACTTACCCTGAGTCATTCAGGGTCCAGGGCTGTTCAGCACATTGCCTGCAGCTGTCAGAAACACCGTGAAATACATAGTGGGAGGAAATTTATGACGCCCTTGGATAAGTGTTCACCATTTGTACCAGACCAGTCAGGCTGGGGTGGTTAGGTGGGCCTGCGGGCTGCGGCATCGAACAGCTTTGGTCGACCAGCTACCCAGCAGAGGAGCCTGGTTTACGCCAGTTAACCCCCCCCCCCCCCCGAGCACGGTTGCGTAACTCTTGGGTACGGCAGCCTGACCCTTGACTTGCTCCTTACGGGCCAGCCAGGTTAAGGGTCGAGCTATGGTGCCTAGGGGTCGTACCGTCGTGCTCAGTGATCGCTCCGTCGTGCCCAGTGATCGCATGAACCGTCCCGCTGTAAGGGGTGCAGCGCGAGATGAACAAATTGGCTGGACATTAGCTGTTAATGCATCGAACATTAATCAGGACAATGGATTAAGTATTACCGCAGTATTTGCTAATTTCAAAAGTAATGGAATTCCCCCGAAAATTTTGGGAATATTTGATGGAGGTAGAAGATTAGAGAGGATCAGGAGGGATTGGGAATTGTGTTTTTCCAAGCCGCTAGTTTTGTCAGTGTTGTCAAGTTATTGTGATGCAACCTCTCGGTAGATTAGATATATAGAGAGGTTGTGGCCCATGAACAGCGGTACCAGTAACTGGTATAGCAATACCATGATCCCAGAGACTCCTTGTATACGGCGGTATGAGGAAGATCCGGCCCCCTGCTGTTAAAAAAAAAGAGTCTCCTTTTTTGTGTTGGGTTTAGATATATGGGAGGTGATCCGGGGCAATTGTTTCCACCCCTTTAACCTAGGTGTTTCTGGTGAGTCAGCTTGTACTGGGTCAGCCTCGCCTGCAGTTTGTCACAACTATGTGACCGGTGGCTCGGACGGCGTGGCACGAGCGGCGTGGATGGTGGCAGCCGGTGTCAGAACCATTCGATTGGTGTCAGGGACGAGAAGGTTGTGAGAATGGTGTTGGATGTTGACACCTGGTGTCACAAGCATTTGACTAGTGTGTCAGGGACGAGAAATTCCAGTGTGTTGTGAGATGTTGACACCTGGTGTCCGAACCACATGGCGGGAGGCTGGGATTTAGTCATGAGACGAGCAGATGGTGGCAGCTGGTGGCAGAACCAGTTGCCTGGTGGCAGGAAACAACACGGTGGCGAGTCATGCTGATGGTGGCAGCTTTATGGCTGCTGACGTGCTCGAGTTTGCATGAGAATACGGAAGTGTGTGTGTGTGTGTGTGTGTGTGTGTGTGTGTGTGTCACTTTTCCCGGCCATGACGTGTGTGTCACCACCAGTCTTGCAAGACGCAGGGTACACTCATGCTTGGGATGTATCTTGCCCCACACTGCAGTAATGGTCTTTTGGTATGTGTGTGTGTGTGTGTGTGTGTGTGGAGGGCCATGTCTGTTCGTCACTCGCTGCTAGCCAGCCCCACTCCCAGACGCTGCACCCTGGCTGAGAACGTACCCTGAGCTTTTGTCGAATTTACTGTTGTTCTGCGTCGGGGAGGGAGGGAGGGAGGAGCTGTGTTCTGAGGTTAGCGTGCTGGGTCGTAGTCTCCAGGGGTCATAGCTGGCCATTGTATGTGGAATGGCGTGCTTCAGCATAGTTCCCCGCCACACGAACTACATGCATACACATATTTACCTCAAAGAGAGAGAGAGAGAGAGAGAGAGAGAGAGAGAGAGAGAGAGAGAGAGAGAGAGAGAGAGAGAGAGAGAAGCCTCGGTCCGATCCATCGCTGCCCAAGTTCGCCTTGGACCCCAGGTGACATAAACGTCACAACTTAAAGCACATTTTAATTAGGAGATGTCGTAATTAGTTGACTTGCGGTGGCTTGTCGCGTTTTTGATCCGTTAATGAAGGGAGAGCCCGGTAAACAGTCTGTTTGTGACGCCAACGGTAACGTCAGAGTCTGGCTTGCTGACGTGGGACCTGCGTCACCAGTCGACGTCACATATTTCCCGATCATTGGCTTTCGTATGACGTAAGCACCGTTACTGGGCCTCCTTCACTGCCGTAACTTGGCACTGGGCACTGCATAATTAACGCGGGACCTGGCACTGCTGTGATAACAGTCGATACCACTAACGTATTATCAGAAGTCATAACAAGCGATGTTTTTCTCTATTTTCTGTTCAGTAAGAAAACAATTTGAGGTTGGTGTCTCTCAAGGACGTCGTCAACCGTTCTCGTGACGTCACCTGCAGTTTAACCCCTTGAGCCCGTCGTGCTCAAAGGATTAATGATACTTCATGTGGATGCAGTGTCCATCAGTACAGCGAAAGGCGGGTCTGCACAGCACCGCCCTTGGCAGTGCTCACGCTTGGGGTCATGGAGATGACGGCCAACTACATGAATCCCGGCCATAATGCACACTCGACTTGCGTCCCATCTCGTCGCCCGATGGTAAAGGAATCTTGTGTTTCGTCCCGCGTGTTGACGTTGCCGCTCCATTGTCTCAAAGTACGTAACAGACGTACATCAATCTTGCTTGTATGTGTTAGTGTTGCGTTTTCATTGCGTCACCCGCCAGTTGATGGAGATCTAGTTGACGTGACACTTCTGGCACAGACGCCTCCACTTCCCCTGGAGGATGCCCCCCACCCCTCCACACACACACACACACACACACACACACACACATACGGTGGCCCAGCCAATCCGTGCCTTCAGTGCCAAAGTTTTGATAAGACAGTGATTAGCGGAGGCAGTGCGTGGGTGGTGGCGGGGGCCTCCTTGGCGCCAGCAGCACAGGAGCCCTGCTGACGTAGGAGGGGACGAACCAGTGGTAGTACGGGGGAGAGACGGGCCGCTCCTAGGGCGGGGGAGAGAGGATTGGTTAGTTGGAGGGCAGGGGAGATAACTGGCCAATTGGAGAATGGGGGAAAGGATTGGCCAGCAGTCGTAGGACGGGGGGGAGTGGGAATATATATATATATATATATATATATATATATATATATATATATATATATATATATATATATATATATATGTATATACATATACACACACACACACACACAGGTTAATTTGCGAGGGAACGCTGGGAATGGCGTTCTGGGACCATTTTTGAAAAGAAAATGTCCGATTTTTCTAATTGTGTTGATATATATCTAGTTGAGAAATATGTTATTTAGGATATAAAATGTTCAAGAACAAGTTTCAATAAAATATTATGAAATATGATTTATTTCTCAGTAAACATGTGCACCAACCTCATCATAGATTTTTTGCCTTCCATATCTCTTTATATGCGTATCAATCACTGCATATATATATATATATATATATATATATATATATATATATATATATATATATATATATATATATACACGAATATAGTGCATATGAACACGCACTTTCATAGGAAACATAACACGTCCCCAACAGTCAGGATTCGAACTCACGACCATTTGCGTGGTAGTCGGGAACGCAAACCGCAAGGCATAAGGATCAGAGACGAATGGTATTCGATTACTTATAATCGAATAGCCATTTCAATATTAGGGGCGATCACATCCTACCGGTTTGCGTTCCCGTCTACCACGCAAAAGGTTCTGGGTTCGAATCCTGGCTGTTGGAAGGTATTATGATATTATACACATGTCCGCTGACACTGAATTTTTCGAAGGACATTGTTTGCTGTTGTGATCATATCCCGCTGAGCTGCTGCTGATAGCGATGGTCCAGGGCGCAGCATGGGAGTTCTGTGGCCAACTAACACTAAAAGGATTACGCTGATTCGTGGACAGAAATACCAGGTAAATGACGGTCAGCGTACTGGGGGATGGGAAGTGTTATTTTTTTAAGTTTTACTGATTATAGAGGAGGTTGTACGACGCACGGTGTCACGTTTGAGCTCAAGAGTGTCTGAGAACGTGTATAGTTTGTCTGAGAATGTGTATAGTTAGTCTGAGAATGTGTATGTAGTTTGAACGAGCGACTTGCTTCATAATGATGCCAGGAAATATTGAGGTCATTTTGTCGTCATTATCTGAAGGTGTTGGCCGTGTTTACTCTTATCTTGCAGTTGACTATTAACTCTTGTGATTTACTCATTACGTGTGTACGGTGCTTCTTACTTTACCCAGACATCCTTCTCCTTTACTTTTTATATTCCTTCATACGTATTTTCTGTCCCAGTTCATTCCCGTTCCGCCGTATCTAATGACCTCTTGGCCATTTCCCGTGACCCCCCCCCCTACCCCGGATTTGTCCACCACCCCTCCCCACCTCCCTCCACCCCTTCCGTCCCCTTACATCCCTCTCTGGGGCGTCATCCTCGGCCCAGCCAGTGGTCCCCCTCGCCTCCTGCACCTGGCTCGTGTGCCAAATACTTTCAGGTCCTCCACCACAACCCCCTTCCACACTCCCATAGCCCATCCACTCCTCCGTCAGTCCGCCCACCTATCTGTCAGCCCACCCACCCATCTGCCAGCCCGCTCACTCCTCCGTCAGTCTGCCCACCCATCTGTCAGCCCGCCCACTCATCTGTCAGTCCGCCCACCCATGTGTTCCTCGCCCCACCGTGCAACATCGCCCGCTGTGTTCTAACGTCATCACACATTAACAGTAATGGAGCCCCTCAAGGTGATTTGCATGTGTAATGTCGGGTTTGCATCCATCTTCTGCCCCCCACCACCCTGACTTGCCTCCCTGCCTGCCACCCACCACCGCCGGCCAGTCTCCCTCACACCACCCCCGCCGTCTTTGCCTGCCACCTACCTACCACCTCCCACCCTGTCTGCCGCCCATCGCTACCACCACCCAGCCTGCCGGCCACCCACCGCTCCCACACCGCCTGCCGGCCGCCCTGGGCCAAGCGGTGCCCCAGTTGCTACTGAAATCGATGTTGTAGAAGTGCGGGTGGGTGGCGGCGGGGATTGATCCCTGGCACTGCGGCACTGTGCCTGGGCCGCCTGGCACCGAGACCTTGCCCCGCGGTGATCCCTGGCACTGCCTTGACCGGCAGTCACACAAGACCTGGTGATTACTGGCACTGTTCCTGGGCCGCCTGGCACTCCGTCCCTATCCCATCACATTAACCCCTGGCGCTGTAGCAGTCTCTACCTACCCCCACTCATGCAGTGACGTCTGACCCCTCCCTTGCCTTAGATAGTACGTGCAGTGACCATAGGTGCGTCTCATGCCCATTATCACCATGGTAAGCCGTGCCTTAGTCTGGTGTACGTGAAGGTTGACAGACGCTGTCACCATCGTCTCTCTCGTGGCCAGGATGAAACACAGTCCACACTTGTGTTCCAGTTGATGTTTGAACCTGTTGTTCTCTGGTGCTCAAAAGTGACTCTTTGAATCTCTCTCGTCGTAATTCTCGGGAATGTCTTAACGATTGTAGGATCGTTAGTGATGTGCTCTATAAAGGACTGGAATGGATGCCTATTTCTCTCTTTTGTGATTTATCGAGGGAAATGTAAATTTATGGTCACCCTTCGTTCCTTAAAGAGGAAGCATCTAGTCGTATCTCATGGGAATAATGTCAGCAATTTTGTTGCGAGACGCGCTGCCATATTTATCACCAGGCTGCAATATTTTGGGAAATTAGAAATGATTGTGGGAACTGAGAATGTTTTACGCACGGGAGGCAATGTTAAGTAAATTGAATATCTGGGTTTTTTTTTATCTCATTATCTCTGGTGGAGACATACGTGACGTTTTGATTGTTATATGTTTATTGATACGAGGCATTTCAGGTGTGCAGTGGGAAGATATGGGGAAGTAACTCATCGTCGACCGTTAGGTCACACCTGCATAGTTCTTCGGTGTTGTGTCTCGAGAGGTGTTTGGAAAAGGTTGTCGGGCGTTCGCGTGTGTGCAGGAGGATGGGAACGACGCTGGCTGCCTCACTTATTGATTGTCTTGCAGTCACTGTCACGTCTCCAGTTGACAGTTATCTCGTGGAAGTACGCCAGCTTTTCCCCCCGCAGAGGTTAGGTTGATTTGCATAGGCGGCGACTGGTTTGTGGATGTGAACTTGGAGGACACCAGCCTTGCGTTGGTGAACAACGCGAGGGTCGTCGTTCTCATCGAACACCGTCGACACCATTCCCCTGGGGGAGTATTGACCCATAGTAATGAAGGGAAGGGTAGAAACACCCGCATGAATATGTTGTCCATTTCGGTTATCATTCTTTAAAGAGCGGAAGTTTTTAGGCTCGGCGGCCAAAACTGCGCGTTCTACGGAGGGATTCCCTCAGCCAGAGTGTCTCAGAGAGGGTCTCTCTCTCTCTCTCTCTCTCTCTCTCTCTCTCTCTCTCTCTCTCTCTCTCTCTCTCTCTCTCTCTCTCCTCAAGCTAAGTTATTGCTTCCCACGTAAAGGAAATGATGGTAATATTGATTATGATAATAATGATGTCATTATTATTATTATTATTATTATTATTATTATTATTATTATTATTATTATCATTATTATAGCTGGTGTTGCCACCGTCGCCCATTACTTCTTGACCAGTCAGTCACTTCGGGAATTTCAGCGTCAGCCTGAAGACTGGCGTGACCTGGGCCAGCCAGATGATTGCCTCACCTGACAAAGGAAAGTCGAGCCACGGACCAGCTGGCCGCCCGCCCGGCCGCCCGCCCGGGTGTTTACTGCGTATGCTGCCAGTCATACGATGTGTCGTCGTAAAGGAGGCGAGGCATCGCGGCGTCCCTTACGCTCTTATCGTACGCTGTAGCTTGTAAATGTTTGAACGGTTGTGTGTGTTTTTTTACGTCGAGTTTATTTACTTCATGGAAGGAAGTTTATTTGCCAAGTTTATCAGATTATATTCACCCTCTTCAAAGCTTGGTCACGGGAAAGGAAAATACGCATAAATATATCCACCAAAACATCGAAATTCTTACGTTCGCTGATGTGAATAACATTTCTGATTATAAAACGGGTTCATTATGACGTAAAATATACAGTGTAGACATGATTTCCGGTGATTAATGCAACGAAAACAGCGGAACACGTAATTTATTCTCCATATGTTAACCCCCTTTCAGCACGATCGTACGAACGATCCTCGGGTTTAATGGCCAGGACCTTGACCTGATCTGTAAGGTCATGAAGCCGTCGTAAACCTCGAGCGTTACCCGAGACGCGAGGACGACCCCATGACCTAGGATGACCCTGATAGTGACCAAACGACCTGCATCTTGTGTAGTGAGGTCACACCACGGGAAGGTGGAGGTGGTGTACCAGTGTTGTCTGGTGCGGGTCGTACCATGGAAGGATATTGATGTTATTGTCAGCTGGGGGTCGTTGTCTTGTGAGTGTCTTATCTCCCGCGTTATCTTGGACGTACAGCGAGAGATTGCACAGATGTAGGTTATCTTGGCATCTTCACTTGGCTTTACCTGTAGTGTGCTGGTGAGTTGACCCGTGATGATCACTGCCGTGTTGTGTTGTCTGTGTGTTGCTCACCATGAGTGTTCCTTGAGTGTGGCCGAAGTGTTGTGGTGTTGCACTAGGTGTCACCCTGTGACATTCCCTGTAGAGAGTCTCCCCTGAGGTATCTTACCATATGACCTTCCCCTGTGGTACCCGCTGAGGTATTTCCCCTCTATCTTCCCATATGACCTTCCCCTGTGGTACCCGCTGAGGTATTTCCCCTCTATCTTCCCATATGACTTTCCCCTGTGGTACCCGCGGAGGTATTTCCCCTCTATCTTCCCATATGACCATCCCCTGTGGTACCGTCAAGCAACGTTCCCCGCTGGCATAGCCTTCTCGTGTTCCCCTGTAGTCATCCCCTTGTGCGACGGGCCTCACAGTGGCCCCCTCTGCTGATGCACGCCCTGTGAAGCGTTGCCTCCTTGACCCTGCCAAGTGAAACACGCCGGAGCAGCTTGCGATTCGTTCCGTCCTGTGAAGCAGCGAGGTGAAGCAGCTTCAGCTGACGTGACCAGTTGACCAGGAGCATCACCGGGCTGGGTGTTCTCGGCCGTTCCACACTCTTCGTCACATTTAAACTCAATTTTCGTGTTCCGCAAGACACCGTTGAAGGTCCTGCTCGAGATGTTTCGGTTCTGAAGTTGAAGACGTCACGAAATTTGTCACCGTCATTGTCATGTCCCCGGTGACTGGGATGGATCCCTGTTGTGTAATGAAATCTCCATCAAAGAGCCTCAACTAGAGAAGGAGGAGGAGGAGGATTTTTTTTTTCAAGGGGTAGTTTGCTGTGATTCCCCCCCCCCCCTCCCAGAGTTCTATTTGTGGGCCGGCATGCCCCCCCCCCCCTTCTCTCTCTCTCTCTCTCTCTCT
Organism: Panulirus ornatus; assembly: GCF_036320965.1. Taxonomy (NCBI): domain Eukaryota; kingdom Metazoa; phylum Arthropoda; class Malacostraca; order Decapoda; family Palinuridae; genus Panulirus; species Panulirus ornatus. The sequence continues at coordinate 10,227,397 of NC_092248.1, forward strand.
CTCTCTCTCTCTCTCTCTCTCTCTCTCTCTCTCTCTCTCTCTCTCTCTCTCGTTGGCAACACTTGCAGGTATTCCCCCCCCCCCCCCCCCCCCCCCGGCTCCCCTGTGCACCCGTGAATGGTGGTGGTGGTGGTTTTATTATGGCTTTTGTTTACCAGTTAGCGTCACGTTAACAAGTTACGGGGAAATTTGTAAACAATTTCCCGTCCTGACAGCACTGTAGATTTTAGGACAGGCACGATGCCAGACCCGAAAACCAACACCAGCCAAAAACACTTGTGTACCAACGACGTCTTAGTTCCGCCTCATATATATATATATATATATATATATATATATATATATATATATATATATATATATATATATATATATATGTGTGTGTGTCGGATATATGTGTCGGAGGTGGAGGGAACGAGGAGAAGAGGGAGACCAAATTGGAGGTGGAAAGATGGAGTGAAAAAGATTTTGTGTGATCGGGGCCTGAACATGCAGGAGGGTGAAAGGAGGGCAAGGAATAGAGTGAATTGGAGTCATGTGGTATACAGGGGTTGACGTGCTGTCAGTGGATTGAAGCAAGGCATGTGAAGCGTCTGGGGTAAACCATGGAAAGCTGTGTAGGTATGTATATTTGCGTGTGTGGACGTGTGTATGTACATGTGTATGGGGGGGGGTTGGGCCATTTCTTTCGTCTGTTTCCTTGCGCTACCTCGCAAACGCGGGAGACAGCGACAAAGTAAAAAAAAAAAAAAAAAAAAAAAAAATATATATATATATATATATATATATATATATATATATATATATATATATATATATATATATATATATATATATATATATATATATCTTTTCTTTCAAACTATTCGCCATTTCCCGCGTTAGCGAGGTAGCGTTAAGAACAGAGAACTGGGCCTTTGTGGGAATATCCTCACCTGGCCCCCTTCTCTGTTCCTTCTTTTGGAAAAATAAAAAAAAAATAATGAGAGGGGAGGATTTCCAGCCCCCCGCTCCCTCCCCTTTTAGTCGCCTTCTACGACACGCAGGGAATACGTCGGAAGTATTCTTTCTCCCCTATCCCCAGGGAATATATATATATATATATATATATATATATATATATATATATATATATATATATATATATATATATATATGGTCATCATCATCATCAGGATACATTGCAGTAACTTGGCAGTAAGTCATGTGTGGTGCAATGGGACTAAGCCGTTATATTCAGACCTGTGACTCATACTGTTTGTCCCTCCTCCTTGAAGAACCAGGTTATGAAGCTGTTGTATCTGGGGGTAGGGGACCGACCTTCTGGGCCTTCTGTACCTCTACACACCCCTGCCCGCCCGCCCGCCCGCCCGCCCGCCCGCCCGCTTCACGGATATTGGAATATGCCTTTTTTTTTATATATATATATATATATATATATCGTGTGTATTGGAATATACGGGAACTGCGTCATATAGATCTCTATCCTCCCCGGTACACGAATATTGGTATGTGTATATGTTTTATAACCGATATGTTTTGGAAGCTGTGTTGCCGTATGTTTGCGAGACTAATTTGCCTGGCTTGGGTTCCCTGGGCGTGCATTTTTCCGATAGCGTTATTGATGCCGGGTATTAGCAAACCACTAAGGTTAATGTCTTCGGTTACGAGAATTTATAACCGAACTTCGGACCTCATTAAACGGAGAAGTCGGCTGGGGTTCGTCCGCCGTAAATGGACCTCAAATTTAAAAAGAGGAATGTAACCCTAAATTGGAAAAGTTTCCTAGAAAATGCGACGTACTTTCCCAATACCAGAGGGTTCATTTGCAAGTCACAAACGTAGTTCTTCAGCGAACGAGACGTTGTGAAGGGGGAGTGGGTCGTCTTAAGCCACTTGAGGTCTATCATCGAGTCGGCCATTATTTTCCCCTTAACTAAGGGATCGAAGTTCACAAATTAGAATTCAGATATAAATCGAGGTCCATTAGTGAATCACCCATTAGCCTACCTCACGTAAGGGACTAGGGATGAGGTCTTACACGAGCAGTGAGGTCTTCTGTCGAACCATCCATTAGCTGCACTTAAGGGGCGGGGGGTTCAGTACTTATGGGTCAGAAATTTCCACGCCCATTTACCGAGTGTTGTGTTAGTTCCTCACAGCCAAGGAGCGGCCGGGATTGAATTCTTTTTACAAGGTACTGAGATTAGTTTTTGTTTCACCCAAGCGTCTGGGAGGGTTGAGTGGCCGTAGGTGATAGTGCATGTTCAGTGTGTTGTCAGCCATTGACCTGGTTCCCCCGTGAGGTTTGGTGGAGGGGGTTCACCTACCCGCTGATAGAGAGAGCGTGATCACCTTCAGACTTCCCTCACCAGCGTCTGTGTCGGCGACGCCCGAGGCATTGTTTCCTGGACGTTACAATGATGCCCTCCCGTGAGTTTAGCATATTTCCCTGGTGTCAGAATGTCGTTCCCTGTATCAGAGAGAGAGAGAGAGAGAGAGAGAGAGAGAGAGAGAGAGAGAGAGAGAGAGAGATTTTTTTTTTTTTTTCCTGTACAGTTTACCCCGGCAACTTTAAACCTTGTAAGTCCATAGAAGTCTTCTTTTTTTTTGGGCCCCGCACTTATTTATATATCCTCCCTTTCCTAACTATATTGAGTCTATATACAGAGTAAATATATTTTACGTTTACAGAGCAGTAGTGTTGATGTTCCCTGCTCTAAGGTCAATAGTATATGGTTCTTTTCCTCACAGTTTAAGAAATTCTTAAAAGGGTAATTGTTACGCTAAGATGATGGTCAATGAAAGTCATGTTTTTGTGATTGAAACAGCACTGTATAGATGCGTCTGTATAGTTGTATAGTACTGTAGGTGACGTATGAAATCCCACCAACACGACAATGTGGCCCTTGAGCATTAACAGTACGATTCGAGCACTAAGTTACGACCCTGTAGTATAATTTCCTGGCCTTTGGTCAAATGTCACGCAGTCGTAACGATGAGTCGTTCGTGCCCTCGAAGTTAATTGCTGACTTATATTGTTTATACGTGTTTTTAGTTGAGAGTAAAAGACTGAGATAGCCCACTCTTGCCCGGATGAATTGGCAATAAAGCTGGCGATTGGTAAATCTCATGGAGGAAGCCCCGTAAAACATACCGCAGGGAATAGTGTTATTAACGTGGTGTGGGAACACCCCCCTGCAGGAGGATAACATCGTGGAACTCCTCCATAGGAGAAACTTGATTAAAGTACTCTGCTGCAGGAGGAACTGACGTATTCATGCAACTACCTCCTACAGGATGAACGCAGTTAGTGGTAGTGACAAAATATCGTCTGTCTGGAACAAGATAGTGAGAGGATCGTCTCCGTCATGGCCAGAGATAGTGACAGGATCGTCTCCGTCATGGCCAGAGATAGTGACAGGATCGTCTCCGTCATGGCCAGAGATAGTGACAGGATCGTCTCCGTCATGGCCAGAGATAGTGACAGGATCGTCTCCGTCATGGCCAGAGATAGTGACGGGATCGTCTCCGTCATCGCCAGAGATAGTGACAGGATCGTCTCCGTCATGGCCAGAGATAGTGACAGGATCGTCTCCCGTCATGGCCAGAGATAGTGACAGGATCGTCTCCGTCATGGCCAGAGATAGTGACAGGATCGTCTCCGTCATGGCCAGAGATAGTGACAGGATCCTCTCCATTATGGCCAGAAACAGCGAGGAGAGGATCTTCATCATCATGGCCAGAAATATTGGTGAAGCCTCGCATAAACCAGATGGTAGCGTCGGGGGGTAGGGTCCCCGGCGCCCCTCCTCGATCCCTTTCTTGTTTTGTCCTCGACCCGCGCGCCTGCCTCCTGCCGTGTCACTCTGGGAAGGGAGTCTGTTATGCTTCCACCAGTGTCATCTTCAGGGTCTTATCCCTCTGTATTTTTGTTCGTCTATTCTCTTTCGCGTATCTGTTTCTTCTTCTCCTTCTTCTTCTTCTTCTTCTTCTTCTTCTTCTTCTTCTTCTGTATTTTCTTTATTCAATTTTTTGACTTCCTGCTTATCTTGTCTACTGCTGTGCTCGACAGCCCCTGCGCCTTCTTCCGTAATGCCCTGAACTGTCCCTCACGAGACAGGCTTCGACACTCCCAATATCTCTGTCTTAAACTTTCCCCTCGCTTGCCTGTCCTTCCCTGTCCATCGTGAGACAGGCTTCCTCACTCCCAATATCTCTGTCTTAAACTTTCCCCTCGCTGGCCTGTCCTTCCCTATCCATCGTCCTTTGTCTGTCTCAATTTTCCACTTCCTTATATCTCATTTTTCCCGTAATCTCCCTGCAACTTACATTTCTTCCTCATTCCCGGCTCCCGTCCAGCTGAGGCTCTCTGTGTTTCTCCCAGTCTCATTTCCCGCTCCCATCCCTTGCCCCCGCGGAATGACCAAGACGGGACAGGATTTAGTGTTATTCTGCGTCTGCAGCAGCTGTGAGGCGCTCGGAAGACCTGCACAAAGTTAGATTCCTCTGGAGTGTGTCCCTCCCACCGTGACAGTGAGGAAGCAGACAGTGTGTGTGTGTGTATGTGTGTGTGTGTGTGTGTGTGTGTGTGTGTGTGTGTGTGTGCTCTGCTGGGGTTATTCAAAGCCGGGTGTTGACCCTGCCATGGGTGACACGGATTGTATTACCCACAGCCACCATGATTACTGTTGCTTCCCACTCTCTCTTGTCTCATCTCCTGTTTGAGTTGGAGGTTCCTCAGTGGTTGGACTGTCACTCACAGTCTGTTGTAACGTGGGTCCGTCTGGTCTCGGGGGAAAAGAGAAAGGTCCAGGAGTGTATGCCCTCGAGAGGTTTATGTGTAGCGTATGTTTTGGTAACCCCGTACCCTAATCCCTTCATATTTATGTAAACTCTGCCCGGGCCATGTGTTAGGCGCGACACATCGCGTTGCTCCTCCTCCTCCTCCTCCTCCTCCTCCTCCTCCTCGTCCTTCTTCCTTGCGTTTAGTCGTCAATACACCGTCGTAGTTTGTATGTATGTTGTCACTCTGTGTTGTAGTCAGTTTCTCAACTTTGGTGCTTGTCTACACACACGAAAAGATTCAAGGATTTTTTGTTGTTGTTTTTTTGATTGATGATTAGTTTCATAAACTGCTGTGGGTATATTTGCTGTCAGAACACAACATATATGTATACAAGGGTAAGAGACGGTGTACCACGAGTGTTAAACTCGCTTCTCGTAGCACACACAATAATAGAGAGAGAGAGAGAGAGAGAGAGAGAGAGAGAGAGAGAGAGAGAGAGAGAGAGAGAGAGAGAGAGAGAGAGAGAGAGAATGTGTCCACGTGCACATCACGCCTTGGGACGTTCATAGTCTTATGCCATAAAACCAAAAATTTGGCAGGTATGAAAGAGGCAGCGTCCCCAAGGGTGCTTCCCCTCGGGCACGGCAGCCGATATGCCGGGGATGGCAGCAGTATACCAGTATTACCCCGCCACTCGGGACCCATCATACACACACCCCTCCTCCTCCTCCTCCTCCTCCTCCTCCTCCTCCTCCTCCTCCTCTTGCCTACCACCCCCCACCCCTCCTTTCCCCATGTGTGTCATCATACCTCCCAACTACATGTGTACGAGGAAAGTGTGGGACATAATCCACACACGCCATGTGTGTGTACCACTCAGCCGAACCGCCCCACACCATATGCCAAGCCTCCATATTGGATATTGGTGTCACCTCGCTGAGCTGCCGTCTGTTATCGTATAAAGTATTTGTGTGTGTGTGTGTGTGTGTGTGTGTGTGTGTGTGTGTGTGTGTGTGTGTGTGTGTGTGTCGTGGGTCAGGAACTGATGGCTAGCTTGCCAGTCCGTCCAGCGTCGACGGGGGGCCCTCGCTTCCCTTACCTTCCCCTCCTGCTCCTAGTCCCTCCTCTTCCTCCCCGTTCGTACGTCTTGCTCCCTCATCCTGTTGTGACTCAGGAACTCAATCTAACAATAGGCATGAGCGCGACTGATGCTCCAGTGTCAGCACAAGAAGGTAAACCAGCCGAGTAAACTAATTTGGAAATAGTTGTGTGAGGGAAAATGTGTTAGGTACAAGTTAAGGCCTTTGGGAGGGACGGACGACGGCTTCGGATACTTGGGCTAACCTGGTTTAAACATCCCAGGAAACTGGAGTTGGTCAGGGTGGACGTAGTGGAACACAGGAAGGGAACGGATCAATCAACGAATGACTTTCGAGAGTTAGACTTGTATAGAGAGAGAGATACGAAGAGACGAAGGACTGGACTTATACAGAGATGAACGCTTAAAGGACACTGGGAAGAGGGAGGACAAGATGGGGAGAAGACCTGCAACTTTTTGAAAGTGTTTGTCGAGACGTCCTGTGGGTATCTTGTGTTTCAACCCTTGAAACTTCCTCTTGACCTCCTGCCACTTTCTCTTGTACATCTCCCAATCATTTGCACTCCTTCCATGGTGGTCCGGGTTTTCATAAAGTGACTCCAGATCGTCTCCTGAGGGTTAGTAAGTTTGATAAAGTTGATCACTTGAGTTAGATTCGTATTGTTGAGTTAGATCCGTATTGTTCAATAATGCGTCTCACGAGTTGCGAAGTCGGCGCTTACGATGATTTGAATTAAAATTGTTGTATTTTATGAAGTTTTGTAAAGAATCTACACTGTCTTGAGGCATCTTGTGAAGGGAAAAACTAGTCGTGCATTAACCTGTCGTTGAGGTCTGATGAGGCTTTACTGTGTGAACAGCTTTTTAAATCATCGTGGAAGAAAAAAAAAAGGATATTCAGAATGAGACTGCCTCCAGCCGTCCCAAAACTAGTTTAAGTTTTAATGGCCATAGATTAGAGCAGGAGCTATTTTGCCGTCCCGGAAGGCGGAGGTAAAAAGTTTCAGCGAGGGGATGTACGGGGGGCGACGTGTTGCCACACCGGGTATGTTCGTTCACGTCTGCTGCTGGCTAACGACGGTGTCCGGACCTCCTGCTGGGGGGGACGGCCAGGACCTTAAGGAGCGGCAGCACGACGTGAGGAGGACCTGAAGGAGCGGCAGCACGACATGACGAGGACCTGAAGGAGCTACTGGAGGAGCAGGAGCACGAACGTGAAGGAGGTGGAGGAGGACCTTAAAGGAGCAGATGAAAAATCAGTCTGAGGAGGACGTAACGAAGTCGAGGAGGAGGAGGAGGAAGAGGACATGAAGTAATAAAAAGAGGAGGAAGAGAAGGAGGAATAATGTACGCAAAGTTTTGATGGATTGGAGGTCACTCAGACTCTCGTTAATCTGTAGTTTATATTTTTTTTGTTCATTTCTCGTTTTTTACTCTCATTTATTTTCACTTGTCGCTAGTTTGTGTTGCTCCGACGAGTGGCATTTGCGTCAGGAGGCGAAGGGTCTGCATCCCTGTGAGCTGACCCACTCAGCTGAGGGGGACAGCAAAGACTTTGGTCTAGATTGATGAATCCACGACCTTCTTCCTAATGATACCAGCTGATTGGCTGATCCTTTGACCTTGCCTCGCTTGTCGTCCACGCGTCAGACGTGACGTATCCGACGTCAGTAAAGTGCGTTCGCTTCATGAAAAGGTTTCCTGATTTTTTTCCCCTCCTTTTTTTTTTTTTTTTTGCTGAGTTTGTAAATGTATTTCAGGGAAATCTCTGATAGATTCTCCCACTCGAGATGGGGGTGGGTGGTGATGCTTGCCAGTTAATTACTTTTCTGAAGTCAGCAGAATTTTGGGAAATAGTATGGAAAAGTCTTGGAATGGGTTCCCATGTATGAGGGACAGTTGCATGGGTACGGCCATGTTACTGGTGTTTCTGATGATATTTTTAGGGTATGAAGGCGACCGTGTATATACCCTGAGTATATGTGGTCTGAGGGTAACACTGTCTCCTTCACCTGTGCTCGTAAACCCAACAGAAGCTCTCGTATTTGTAGTGAAATGCATCTTTGCTGTTACTGCTTTACGTGCGTGTGCGTACGACGAAATGTAGTCGTGTGGCAGGGCTAGTGTATATTGCTCACATTGTGAGAAAAATAAGGAGAGAGAACTATAGGTAGGAACTGACAGAAGGCTTGATATAAAAAGGTCCCATTTAGAAACTAGCTTCGCATTTCAGTAGGATCCGTGTGTGGCTTCGCATTCAGTCGGATCCATGTGTACTCATGAGTACATGAATGTAGATTTACGGTGATCGTGGATCCTCATCCTTCGAGGCAGATACCTCCTGGCTGATGGGAATCCCCCTCTCGACCTGTCAGTTTATGACCAAGATGTCATTTGAGGAAGACCCCTCAATATGGGGGCTACGAGGGTGGTAGGTAGTACAACTTAATTGTTCTGATGCTGCGTTCCATGAAGTTCCTAGTTGTCCGCTGAATAGGGTGGGGGGGTCAAGGGTCGTTATCGGTTGTCATCTTTTGTCATGGGTCGTTATAGCAGCTGGCATGGGTTAAGGGGTCGGTGATAGTAGCCAATTTGGGTCTAGGGTCGTAAGGTATAATTGGTAGATGTATATGGCGTGCTTAAGACTGGTATATTTTTTGTACAAGATTCATGGTTGCCTGGAAAATAATTTCATGATAACGACAGAACGACCCCTGGATTATGATGACGTGACCTTGTCGTAACAACCTCTTAGGGTCTGGTCAGAGGTCACGCTATCGCACCTAGGTGTCGTATTGGTGTGTTTCAGTATTTGTTTTTTTTGTGTTTATGATTGGTATGTAGTATTTAGGATTGGGTTTGGAAGCTTAAGGACTGATTTGCGGTGTTCGGAGTTAGTACATGGTGTTCAGGATTGGGATTTAGGGCCTTAGGATTGGTTGACGGTGTCTAGGATTGGTGTTTGGAAGTGCGTAAGCGCGCTAGTCACCCTAGCATTCGAAGCAGCAAGAGACGAGTCTGGCAAAGCGTCACACATGACGTGGGAGCAAGCTGGCGGTGGAGTTGACGCCATCTCTCCCGTCTCCTGAAGCCGACTGAGTGAACAGCCTTCAATTTGTGCTTCGCTCTGGAGGCGGCGGCTGTCCAGCTGAATCTTGGAGGCGAGCGCTTCCCCTCATCATGTATGCTGACCGTGGTGAATACTGGAGGGTGCCGGCGTGGGTGTTGGGGAGGGGCGTGTGGGCGGCAGTGTTGCAAGGGAGGGGATAGAGGTACAGAGATAGATATAAAGTGGGGGGCGGGTGGAGATAGAGAAAGACGCAAGGGTTGTTACGATCTGGGGTACAGACCATCGGCTCGTAGGGGTTAGAAGTAGGATAGACAACGAGAGGAAGAGAGGCGAGGATTTCCAGCAGGATACTGGGATGTTAAAGAAGGTAAATTGAGTCGTCTGTAAATTGAGAGAGAGAGATCGGGTCGGAGATGGAGTTGAAGGCTTGAGATGCAGACGGGCCATAACTATGGTGTTGTTGTCACAGCCGTATTGAAACACACGGGGGGGAAACTGTCGCTGCTCACCACCCGATTATTGATTACTGGCGGCCTGTAATTCCTGGATTATTAAATCTGACGCCAGCGGATGGGTGTTCCGCTGTTCCTCCTACCTCCTACCCAGCGAGCTTTTATTATTCCTATCGTTGTGCAATCTGTTCTCTTGATTTGCACCGTGTGTACTGCAGCTTAGTTGTCTATTGTCGGTATTATGACTGTTCGAGTCGGGTTATGTGAGTTACATTTTACCTTTAGATGCTTGAACCACCTTCAGCACGACGGTACGACTGCTCAGTACGACGGTACGACCTCAGCACGACCCTTGTATAGGGTCAGGTCACACCCAAAAGCCGTACCGTCGTGCCAAAGGGACTGAGGACGCAGGAGGTATACCGTGCAGTGAGTTACCTGTGGTGTCAGCATCATGCATTAAACCCCCCCCCCCCCCCAGCGGGGATCCTGAACATTACCCTCGCCAGGTGTTAGACACCATGGCTGGTAACCTCTTACCATGCGTTACCTCTCATGGCTGGTCACCTCTTACCATGCGTTACCTATCATGGCTGGTCACCCCTTACCATGCGTTACCTATCATTGCTGGTGGTGTGAGGGTATCTGTGGCGGACACCTGGTCCTGACCTTGTGACCTCCCCCTCCACTCTAGCCCTCCTCTGACCTTCCAGTTCCCCTCAAACCATCTTCTGACCTCCCTCCTTCCCCTCTAGCCCATCTAGTGACGATCTCACGTGACTCGCTTCTGACCTTCTTCTTTAGCCCTTTCGTCAGCACCTCCCCGTGCCCTATGTGGCCCTCTTGTGACCTCTGTTCTCCCGTGACCTACCCCCCCCACCCCCTGTCATATACGTCATACTCACAGTAATGTATACGCTATGTTTGCATAATGAAATTTGATGTACCCCGTGTAAATTTAAACACGTAATTACTATATGGCCAGAAGCTGAGCGAAAAGCTTGAGCATTTACAGCCAGTGTGTGTGTGTGTGTGTGTGTGTGTGTGTGTGTGTGTGTGTTTTAGCCAGGGCGTGGTGGGTTATTACTTGTTAGGGTCCGTGAAAGGAAACGAATTCGTATCAGCGTAATGGACGAGACTAAGATCTGATTAGTTTGTGAATGTTAGATTAGATGCGCAGTGACGTTCATTAAGTAATTGTTTAATTGAGTTCTGGACATGATGAGAGGCGTGGTGCGTGTGGAAGGGAGGGGGAGGGGTTAATCTCCCACTTAAGGGGTAGGACGACCTTCTGAGATGACCCCCTGGCTTGCATAACACCCTCACCCTCCACAGCCATGAGTGACTCATGAGAGACGGTAGCGTGCGTGCCACTCTTAACCTCACTCATCGTGAGTGTCTCACGAACGTCGCAGTAACTCGAGCGTTACTGTGGGTGACACACGAAACTCAGCATGTCTGACACACGAACGTTACGATGGACGACATGAGTGTTACGACGTCACACAAGAACGTCAGCATGTTTGACACTTGAACTTTACCGTGAGTGACACACGAACGTCATCATGCGTGACACGAACGACAGCACGTGAGACACGAACGTTGTTGCATTTGGACGATGTGACAGAAGTTACATATTGCACAGGACGCGTATGAAGGACACTTGCGTGTTCACTCCGCTTAAACAAATTATGTAAGTGAATAAGTTATGTTTACATCGTCATGTGAAGTAGAGTGGTAAAGTGAGACGTAATGGCCATTATCTGAGGTTTAATGGTGATTAGGAGTCATCATGCGTAATTAGAGAAATACATATTCATTTGGGGAATTTCCTTTTTGTTTTTGTTTATGATTGGTCGGAATAAGACGACCCGTGAGTCACGTGAGGGGAAGTTAAGGTCACCCACAGGACGGAAATGTCAAGGTAAGCCAATAACGTGGTCTGCCTGCAGGGGCTGCTCGCCAGGGAGGGACCTGGACGAAGGATAGGGAAGTGGCCGAGGGAAAGGGACGTGGTCGTGGGTGGGTGGTGTAGGGGCGTGAGGGTAGCGGCGAGGGAGAATGGCTGGCTGGTGGGAAGTACCTTGGTATATACGCCAGTGGCAAATATTGACAGACGACCTTATTACCCTGATGAAGGTGTGGATCGCACGACATCCACACCGCCCAGGCCTGACCGCATCCAAGGATGGATGAAGAGGTAGCTAGGAAGGCGGTTAGTTGGGTGTTCATGGGTTGATGGGGAGGGGAAGGGGAGATTTACATGGGAAGAGGGGTAGTTGATGTAGTGTGGGGGGCTATAGTACATATGGCTTGAGTCAGTGGCTGAGGGGCATGATTGCCTGTAGTGGGTCAGGTTTACGGTGGTGGGTTCGATCCTCAGGGAAGGTGCGCAGTGAGACGTAGGATGGGGACGGGTCGTGTCCAGGTGGGTTGCAGGTTGTATTTGCACAGGTCAGTACAAGTGGTCGTGTATTGTCATGGTGACTCGTTTTTTATTTTCATTTTTTTTTTTTTTTTTGGCCGCGGCTATTTTTACTGTGGTCTCCTACCCATCCTGTGGGTTGTGGGGCAGAAGTGGTTACAGAGTCGACAAAAAAAAAAAAAAGGTGTCCATGGATTGAAGTGGTGGTGGGGTTGGGTAGGTGGTGTTGACCCGTGTGGTGGGTGCTGGGGGGAAACACTGACACCTGCCGGATATTGCTAAGCTGTTTTATTGACGACTTTGGTCAGTACGGTCTCATCCTGTTGTTGCTGATCTTATTTTCATGTACTTATTGATTTTCGTTGATCCTGTTTTCGAAATCCGAAAACCATTGTAACCTTTTCTTGAAGACTACAGTATCATCATAATACAGTAGTGTGAAGTAGCTGTATGTTGCTGTATCAATAGATCCTCTGCTCGGCATATGACCTCATCCTGTTTCCAAGGCCAAGTGAGGAGCAGTACAGCCATATCCACGTCGCAGGAAAGTTAGATGCTTCCCTAGTCTGCTTCAGCCTCCCGTCTCTCCCACAGTTGAGTCAGCCGGGTTAACTAACTCCACACCTGGCAAACGTCCTCGTTAAAAAGAGGATCTACACACTCACCTGCTGTTTCCCATCCTGACGAAGGCATCTTGGAACGTACTCGTCTTTTGTCGTTCTGTCTCTCTCCCTTCAGGAGGGTGAAGTGAGTTACGCTGTGGACGTGTGTAGAATGGTGCCCCACCTCCTCCTGCAGGACTGGCGTTACCTCTCCGTGAGCCTCGAGAATGTTACACTAAGTATTACACGCGTCCAATCACCCTTCTACGGTGGCCCATTTGTCGGGAGTGTCGAGGACAGTTAGGAGTATGTTGGGAATCCCAGGGAGGGAGGGAGAAGGCCAGGGAGTTGGTAAGGAGTGGGGTTTAAGGAGGGCCCGAGGGTAGGGTGAGGGTGGGGGAAAACCAGGGGGCTCTTGTGTGGCCAGTGGGAGCGAGGGAGGTTCCCTTTGGCGTGTTGGGGAAGCCATTTCCAGGTTGTTTACATTGTCTTCGGATCTGTTGGTGACGCCGGCTAGTCGCCTGACGCTGAGGGTGGCGTGGTAATGGCCGTGGGATGGTGGTAATGGTGGTAATGTGCGGAGAATGGTTGTGATGGAGGGTTGGTGGCGAAGGGACAAAAAAGATAACAATGTTAGCATTGCGGTGTTACCCAAGAGTTTTCCTGGAATGAGACTAGTGTTGTGTATCAGAGTAGATAGTAATGTGAAAGTGAGAGAGGTGGAGGGAACAGTAGCTTGACAGGGGTTGCAGTTGGAAGTGAATTGCAGGTGTTGGGTGGGGGTGACGTCACCACATCATTAGGGTGTAAGGTAGAGTGTGAGATCGAGCGCGGAGGGGAAAGCATGGTGGCTATGACAAGCGGGGATTGCCTAGAGGTGATCAGAATCTTAATTAGTTGGCGTTCCTCGTCACGAGAGGTGTTGGTGCCGTCAGACAGCTCAGGTCTTGATGGCCCGGGCGAAGTGATGGTCAACACGAAGCAGTCATGGCCTTTGCAGTCCGTGTTGACTTAGCTGCAGTGTGACAGAGGCTAACCCGCTGGTTCCCTGCGTGGGACGAACCGAGTCTTGAACGTTGACTGGCGGGTTCTTCGTGCGCCGCCACCAGAAGCGCACTCGACGGCCGCGTTGTTTTCCACACACAACGCGTACATGATTCCAGTGGGCGCCGTCACCGATATCCAGTTTCGATGCAATTGATTTTGCAAATATTCTTCCGCGCTGAATTACCACAGAGGGTCATATACTGTAATGCAGTCGAGCACCGCGTGTGGGTATATACAAACCTTCGGACAAAGAGGAATAGAAGCTATATTACCTCGGTAAGTCTGCCTGCACTGTATTGCCGTTCGAATCTCTTTTTTTTTCTTTCTTTTTTGGCTCAGTATGACTAAAACTCAATGTAAGAGTCGGCAAAGCCGGCGGGGAAATTGCATACTCGAACGGTTTATTAAATCAGAGGAGTCTGGCCACTTGATGATGGAGTGAAGTGTCGGTAAAATGATTTTGCAGCTGATGTGAGCGTTGCATTATGATTAATATACCATAACGTCATCAGTGATGGACCACTGGCAGAATCCAGTCGCTTGATCGTATTGCTCATGATCACTCAGTTGGCTGGTCTGTATTTTGTCGTTGAACACATTGGAGACACTACTCACGTATTGCCTCTCCCAACCTTCTCGGTGAAGGTGGCGCTCTGCGTTGGCGTACAGGGATTGCGTTACCAGGCTCTGCAGGTGACCCGATTTCTCGTTATGTTACCGCGTCCTCGGTTTATCCTAGGGACAGGGATGGGTCATGATATGGTGGTCACTCTCGTGGTAACAGATGTCAGACGGTCGTGATAGAGAAGTGATCGAGGACTGTTCATGACCAACTCCGCTCACTAGACCTAAGGAAAGGGATAGCAGTGTGCTAAGCTTGTTGACGACTTTGATCAGTTCAGTTCATGCTTGTGTGCACAGTTCATGACGTAGAATGGTCATGGTGATAGTCATGTGAATGTAGAAATTAGCGACAGCAGTGATTTTGAATGATAGACTTATATGACCAGACATGACTTCGTGTACATTGCCTGATATGGTCAATCTCAGAACCCAGTGTGGCATTACATGTCAAGAGTATGTCGAAATGTGTTGCATGGAGGAAGTAATTCTACTTTGCCATTGTTTTCAGCTCGTTCTCCTCTCAGATTGTGGCATCGTTTCAAAATCCCAGTACCATTACTCATGTGTGCCTTGCATCCTCTTTATTCCTGGTGTGTTGAAATTTATTGTATTTCCTCATTTAGTTACTGAAATAATAGTTGGATGTGTGTGTGTGTGTGTGTGTGTGTGTGTGTGTGTGTGTGTGTGTGTGTAGAAAAGTAACGAGGTATATGTCTGCTTGCATCAGCCAATGAGCTGAGCCGTCCTATTCTAACCAGTTGATAGGCAGATCATTGGACTAACATACCCTTACGTTTGGTCTAATGGTTGTGTAGGCAACATGGAGAGACAAGATGAACAACACCAGTCAACACCTTACACGTGTCACCAGTATGAACTACGACCCTTTGGGGGGAAGGGGGTGGGTCATGCCATTAAGGTCGTATACTGTCGTGGTCAGGTCAAGGGGTCTTTGCCTTCCTGTTCAAAAGGTCCTTGGTCATGCCCAGAGGGTTGAAAGAAACTCCTGACGGATGACATTTCTGAATTAAACCATGAAATGAACCTCATCAACACAGGGGCCTGCAAGTGAGGGGCAGGCAGTGAAGTATAAGACCAAGGTTAAAATACGGACAATGTAGGTTAGGCGGTCGGGTCAGCACAACCCGACCCAGGAGGAATTGAAGTGATAAGTACACCCTCTACTTACTTAACACTGGGGGAGGGGGCATACACGAACACTCAACGTAGGGGAGTATTCGCTGACATTTGTGCTTAAAGTTGGAGAACATGCACCATCACTTAACATTAAGGAGTATGAACCAACACACACACACACACACACACACACACACACACACAAGACATGACACCGTGTGAGGGAAAGGGAAAGTGAGTGAGGGAGGGAGGGAGGTGCGATAAGTGAGAGGGTGGTGAGAGTGAGGGAGAGTGCGTCCGTGTAGCCCAGATCAGAGCTGGATATAACCTGTGCTGGGTAGTGTCCTCTGACATTTGGCAGCCATCATTGACACTATCTGTGAACTGACTCATGTTCACGAGGCGCACTTTGCTCATATTCAGTTATATATAGACTCATATTCATCAGTTATTTTTTAGTAGACTTCATATTCGTCAGGAGCGTTTGACACGTTCACCAATCACTCGTCACCATAAATTTCGACTCGTTCAACGTCACTCTTAGCAGGTATTCACCAGGAGTTTTTTGTAATTGATTTAATTGTCGTTACAGTTGAATTGTAACTGATACATTGCGTTTCTTTCAACTTTCAGATAATTCGTATCTCGATCCTTTTTATCTCCCACGGTGGGAAGTATTGCCAGCTCTCAACCATAATTGTTTCAGTTTTAAAGTATCAGCTCTCCCTAAGGCTGGTTATGGTAATACTTGGTATGTATTTGAATATGTATCTCCCGGCGGACTGGGCGTCCCTGCTCAGAACCAGCCTGCCAGGCATGGGTTGGAGATTCCCCTCCCTCCTCCCCTCCCTTTTTTTTGGCGGAATTTATTGGCATAAAATGTGCATCATGTACATGACGCAACCCATTTTGTTAGAAATGACGTGAGTGGTTGATGGTGGAGAGTGGATGGTGCGTTATGACTGAACGTATATGACTGACTTACCGTCAAACAGTTCTTCGTTCACCATAGAAGCACGATGGTACGACTCCCCCAGAGCGCGACGGTACGACTCCCCCTGAGCACGACGGTACGACTCCCCCTGAGCACGACGGTACGACTCCCCCTGAACACGACGGTACGACTCCCCCAGAGCACGACGGCACGACTCCCCCAGAGCACGACGGTACGACTCCCCTCGAGCACGACGGTACGACTCCCTTGTGAGAGGAGATTGTATGTCCCGGCCGTTTGCTCTGTACCTTAAGGATGAGGTCAGAGGTCGTCATCATACCCAAAGGGTCGTACAATAGTGATATACGTATTCACTTCTCTTGGCTTTATCGGTCTCATTTGCGCCCGAAAATATAAACGACCATTCGTTATCCGTCATTTTGAGCCGTCCTCGGGTCGTTTGGGGTGATTTATGCCTTAAGTACCCGCCATTCGACGGTAAGTATGCCTTCTTTACGGCATTTTTGAGCCGCGATCGGCCGGTGGGAGGGAGTTAACAAGATCAGGTTGCGTCGGGAGATCCTCCCCTTGGGGGAGCGCGCCGCAGCATTACCCCGCGTTATTTGGCAGTCGTCATTTGTTGCGCGCGTCGCGTGTCCCCCACAGGGAGGGAATATTATCTGGTTGGGCTGGGAAGAGTTGGGAGGTGGAGGGTGGGGAAGGCGGTAGAAGCGAGCGCAAGAAAGGGCTGGGGAGATAATGAAGGGCGATGATAAAGATATGAAAGGAGAGTGGGGTGCGAGATGATTAGAGGAAATGGGATAGAGTCGGGAGGAGAGAGGGAAGAAGAGAGAGAAAGGTTAAGCCTTGGGAGAGGATTATACGTGGGGAGGAAGGGACTGTGGGAAAAATGGAGAGAGAGAGAGAGAGAGAGAGAGAGAGAGAGAGAGAGAGAGAGAGAGAGAGAGAGAGAGAGAGAGGATTAGAAGGACGATGACAATCAGGAGGAGGGAAATTAACGCGAGTTGCGAGTTACAGTGAACACACACACACACACACACACACACACACACTCAGGACAGAACCCGTATATGTGTGTGTGTGTGTGTGTGTGTGTGTGTTCCTGTTAAGGGGTATTTTTGGACTTATATTATTATCTTCGCCTGAGTAGAGTGGGCAGGCAGTATAGGCAGTCCCTTGGTTTAACATAGCTCTCTTATCTCCCCGCCTGCCAACCTCGCACATAATCTCAAATCAGTTGGTGTCAGGCACTGGACCGACAGTATGTCATGTACATACGTTAGCCACTATCTAAATCTGGTCACCCCGTTTATGGCACGTACCTCCAAAGAACACGCACGTTCAATAATACTTCCTCTCCCGTCACGAATAGACTCACACGTATACAGTAGTAAACTGTAAATACAACCGTAAACAGAAGCGTAAAAAAAAAAATGATGGCTCTCTCTCTAGAGAGTAGCAAGGCAGCACTTACATAATTGTTGTCATTAAAATTGTGTTTCTTTTTTCCGATAACTCATTTTCGGCAGCGTCCTGTTCTTGGATGGGCAGAGAGACCCCCCCCCCCCCGCCATCATTCACCCCGAGGTAATTGCTATCTCCACCCAGTCCCCAGGTATTTTTAGCCTTCCGTCTGCCCGTCACCCCAGAAACTACAGCACGGTCTACATCTTTCACAGTTGTGAGCCTATGATTTTTTTTCCTTTGTGGTTTGGTCGTGTTGTTGTGTGTGGTGAAGTGGAGGGTGGGTAAAGTTTGGGGGTCGAGATGGGGGGGGGGGGTTATTGTTGGGTCATCCTCTCTGTCAAGCTGTGTTACATCCCCACGTCTTTACCTAGCTTTGTTACAGTCCCACGTCTGTGCCAGGTTGTGTTACATCCCCGCCTCTGTCCCAAGCTGTGATGCATCCCCGCCTCAGTCCCCAAGATTTGTTGTATCCCCTTCGTCTGTCGCAAGCCTCTCCATCCCTCAGATCTGTCCCTGACTGTGTTCTATGGTCACGTCTGTGCCAGGCTGTGTTCCGGGATCACGTCTGTGCCAGGCTGTGTTCCGGGATCACGTCTGTGCCAGGCTGTGGCGGTGCACACCCTGGGACATAACAGACCACTGCAGTGACTGCCCATCACCGCGATAAAAGGCTTCGCCAGACTAGGATGAAGCCATTACGGATTTATGGCTTTTTGAAATGTAGTAATGACCACATTATTCTGTTGGTGGGCAGTCGTCAGCTGGAAGTGAACGGACGAAGCATAGTCCCTCCCTCCCTCCCTCCCTCTCTCTCGTGTGTCCCAGTCGACCCACTAGCCAGACAGACATACAGAAGCGGAGGGCTGCAATCGTATTTGTCCGAGCCGCAGGTTAACCCCCTAAAGCGGTGTGATTAGAACGGGCCCGCGGGTGTGGGGCGATACGTGCAGATGTCAGCGTCTTCACCCAGGGTGTGTCATGTTCGTGTTCCCCCAGGGGTCCCACACACCACCTGCCTCGGGAATGTTTATCCTCCCACCTCAGGATGGTGGTAACTTGTTTACTCTCGTAACACTGTCAGCTCTTAATCTCTCTCACTCTTTTTTGGTCTTTTATAGTAATAAACACTTCATAAGGTATTTGGTAATACGGACTTTAGTGCACCACTTTTTATGTGTGTGTCTGTGTATGTTTAGAACGTAGAGAACAGTGGGAGCAAATGACTCAGCGAGGTGTAACTGTAATAGTGTTGGCCCAGAACACAGCACGGTGTACTCCATAGTGGCGTGACCTATAAACACAGCACGTAAAACATCTCCTCACCAGTCGGGCTAACTCAGCCTGGTTCCTCGCCAGTGGGGAACTCAGCCTAGTAGTACCTCAACAGTAGGGGGGAACTCAGCTTAGTAAACCCCAAGATTGGTGTCACCTCACGTCAGGGCAAAGCCCTCCCTGAGGTGGTGTAAACCCGGAACGCAGAAGTTTGGGTTCACTTGCTGACATATTTTTCAAGCTTCTGTTGAGGATATGTTAAAGATATAGTTCTCTGTTGAAGCAAGAATGTTTGATCTGTCGCAGACTCAGCCACTAGTGGAGTGGCAGGTGGAAAATACAGAGGGGAATTGTGGTTTGTTGACGTTTGTGTGGGGCGTCGGGTGTAGGCTGCAGCCAGTGGCACATTCAGGGCCCACTGGGGAACAGACTTGAGCTCGTTCTTTACATAAGAGCTCCCCACTGGTTGAACGTGACACCACGGATGTCCAAACCTTGTTGAGATGAGCTACACACTTAGCAAGACGTGACGGTCCTTTGCTACGACAGTGTGACCCTTTGTTATGAAGGGTATGGCCTCTGACATAATCCTGAAACTTCCGGTGACCGGCAAGGCAACCCGGAGGTCACACCGTCACGCTCAGCAGTCGTGTTCAAGAGGTTTAGAAAAGACACATTGGTCCAGCCCAACCAGAGGTTGGAATCTGGTCGTGTGTACACACACAACTAAACGGTGAACTTGGCCTCGCCGTGTTCCCTAAATCAGTGTTCGCGGCAAGGGCCTTTCACTTGCCTCCCACACGGTACCGTTCAAGCACGTGTGTTATGTAAGGACTCCAGGGATTGGCAACGGGCAATAGGTCCTTTTTGTAACGGGAGATAACTAGTTCAGGAGATGGTTATGTCAAGAATTTGCCACAGAAGTCTCCTCTGGGGGGGTCCTGTGTTAGTTTGAAGTTAGGGGTTTGTGAAAAAAAAAAAAAAGGTTTGTAAATGTGGACATTGAAGGTTATGTAACGAGTTGAGCTTCTTATCATTGGAACTGTGTTGCTCAGAGCTCACAGAGTGAGTGGAATAGCAAGGTACACTTAAGTTGGTCTTGTTGCCCGTCCAGCTTGGACTGTTACGTAATTGTAGCGAAGCTTGAGCTGCGCAGCATATGTTATGCTGTGGGACGTTGTTGCGCAATACGTATTGGATGGAATGGCAAGGTTAAGAAAATCGACCGTACAACGCTCCCTCAACTTTGACAAGGCGTAACTAAAGTAAGAATTGATTGTCCAAGTGTGTGCGCTGACGTTGCGTGCGCAAGGTGACGGTGGAAGGAGAGGCCTTCGTGGAGGGGCTCGTACCAGCTGTTTTCAGGAATCTTTTGGTTGTGTTGTACTCCGAGGGACCAGCAACCCGCGTCCTAGTCGTCCCTAACCACATGAGGATCCCTCTGAGGTGTGTGGCATGAAAACATATTCACGAATTGTTTCGTGGACGTGATTTTGGCCCTAAGAATAATAACTTTAGTTTTTCGATAATAGGTCTTCAGGCTTGAGAGTATTAAAGTGATGCCGGAAACCATCTTCCACCCTTCTTTTTCAGGATTGCTGGTCTTAACTCCATCTCATTAAGAATTAGCTACCCAGCTGGTCTTCACATCATGTCCCTACTTTCACCATACACCCATCCTTCTCAGTTTTGCTTCTAATCTCTATTCTTTTTCATTTCCCTCTTCTTTTCTCTCTTACTTGCTTCACCTGGTTTTACCTGGTTCGCCTAGTTTATTAGCTCGCCAGGTGAGGTGGTGTCACCACTCAGCGTCCGTCATCTCCCAAGTAAACATTTACACATTTTAGTCATCTCCTCAGAAACCACCGGGCCAGTATGGACCCTAAACTTTTTCATCGGTGGTGTGTGAGTGGTCCTTCATCAGTTGACCTCAGTTCATACCTGATCCAATTCATGTGGCTGTCAGATGGCACAATGGTTTTTAACCCAACAGTCTCTGTCTATTGGTAGACTCTTCATATCTTAATCTTGTCAGAGACAGTTTATAACTCGCCAACCCGAGCCTCAACTCACATCGTAAATCACGTATATTTTTTTTTCTTTCTCTCCTCCCTTCTCGCAGCTTCGACCTGGCCATTTTTGAAAGGCAGGTTTTTTCCTCCTCCTCGGGAGTTCCTAGTTTGGTCTCCTCCTCCTCTTCTCCATTCCTCCAAAGGGGCCTGGCCTCGATGAGGACTTTCGTTCGTAACTGGAAACCTTCAACTTAAAAAGAAAAATGATTACATATTTATATGTGTATTCATGGCATTTCGTCATGTCTCAGACGTCACTGCCTTTCAACGCCTTGTGCCTCGATCAAGATTAAATCTGACTCACGAATAAATTTGAGCTGTGTAGATAAGGTCCAGAGTGAGATTGTAAGATATGACGGTTCCCTCAGACCCTGACTAAAGCTGATGTATGACAAAGCCAACCAATTAACTTCCACCGTGATATTTTAAGCCTTGACGGCTCTCAAACCCAGACTGAGCCCGATGCAAAACTAAGTTTGAGCTCTGCTAGTCTGAAGGTGTGAGCTTTGACGGCTCTTAACAGGCCCAGACTGACCTCTGATCCGGGTTTGAGTTTGAGCCCCTGCCAAGGTTGCAACAGTACCGCTGCTCCCAGCGGGGCATGATAGAGGATCGCAGTTATAACAGCAAAAAGTGGAAATCCTTTGGAAAATCCCAGTCTAGTGCCCCTTAAGGAGACGGTGAAGTGGGTGCGTACCTGTGTTGTCTAAACTGTAGAGAAGCATTTGGCTGGTAAGGCTGTTCATGATGAAGGCCAGGCAGTTTACTGCAATAATGTTTCGATGTATGGGTCAGCCATAGAATGCTAGAAGCCTGTTTACAAAAGCTTGCTTCCTGGGGGACAGCCGAAGCCCTCGGAAGGGGACTAGGCTGAGGCACGACCCTTTAGGGCTGTTGATGAACCTAGCCTTTGAACTCATCCTTGAGGGCTGTACTGTCGTTATGAAAAGGTATTCATGAGTTGCGTGGTTAAGGAGTTATATAAACTGTTCTGACCGTATTATGTAGCTAAGAACTGACTTGCAGCCAATGGCTGGCTACCCACGCGTTGGCTGTTATTACTGCCGTCATTCTCGGGTCTGGCGTGTTATAGAGGCATAATGTTTGCACTGAACACACGCGAGAGCTGATATCTGAAGTATCTGGCTTCAAAACACAAAAGTTGCAGCGATCCTCCGGCCGTCTTTACTGAAGGCGTTCTTCTCGCTGAAGCTGCCGGAAGGGATCGCCTATGACGTATCCAGTGTATCATGGTGCAGCGGCTTACCTGAGAATTCTTCGTGTGGCTGGCCGGGTACATCCGCTGTGTCTCGCTTGATGCCTGCATCCCTTGCCTGCCAAGCTCATGACTCGTCATACTGATATCTGCTGTGTTGACTGGGGGAAGGGAATGAATTACAAGTCTCGACACAGTACCAGGCGGGTTGTTCCTTCATACGTGAAGCTTTGCCTCCTGTCCCTTTCACCTTGGGTGGACCAGGTGTTTACATGCATCATTTTGTGGGGTTGATTTTGTAGAAGTGGGGGTCGTCCTCAGCCCCAATACCCCCTTGGCCAGTAGGAGGTCAGGAACGCACAAATTTGTAGGGATAGACGGATTCTCTTGCCCTCCAAGGTTAAGATGAAAATATGAAAGTGGCGAGTGCTATAGATCTATTTTCTCTTGAGTAACGAGAATTATGATTTCTTTTGTGTGTAAGGTGGGCTAGATATGAGGGTCTGGGGATAGTGAGCATGCTCGGTGATGGTAAGGTTGATAACAGGGTTAAGGTGCGTCGAATAGGGTGATTAAGATAAGTCTAGTGGAAGGCTAGGGTCTGGCGATAACAGGGTGAGTGGAGCGTGGGGGATGAGGTCATGAATAATGTAAGGCTGGTCGGTAGTCCCTTGGGGATGTTGAATAGCTTAGGTAATAACGAAGCGGATAGCAGGGATGCATATTTATTTTTGCTGCTAACTCCGGCAAATTTATAGTGCGCTCCTGATCCATCCTGTGGGCGGGGGACGCCAGGAAGGATGCATAGCACACCAAAGGTCCAGGAAGTAGCCCACAGTAACTGGATTATGTAACCAGTTACATGCTGAACAAACTCGGAATGGTAGTGATGATGAGGATCTGCGCGGTAGTGATGATGAGGCTCTGCACGGTAGTGATGATGAGGCTCTGCGCGGTAGTGATGATGAGGCTCTGCGCGGTAGTGATGATGAGGCTCTGTACGGTAGTGATGATGAGGCCATACGGACAGCAAGGTGGAGGTGGGTGTTGTCACCGGCTCCGGCGGTAGCCTGTGGCATGTTTGCCGCCGTTGTTGTTCCATTCCGTGGTGCAAACAACTGCTCAGTCCGTGTCACTGCGGGAGGCGAGACTCCCCACACATGACTAACGATTTTCCTTTCTCGACCCGTTCACGAGCAGCAGGGTGCGTGCCTGTGTGTATGTGTGCGTGCTCGCATATACACAGCCAGACTCGTCCCACTTTACCCCCACATTCGCGTCCCCCTCCCCATGTCAACACATGTCCTCATTACTCTCCTATATCTGTACACCGTGCGTAGCCCACAAAAGTCAGCCCCCATTCCAACCCCTCCACATACACTCTGCAATCCTTACCTCGCAACGCTGCCACTCTGGCCCCTCCACACCACCCACCCTACATATGCTACACGGTCTAGAAATATTGTATGTACTCGCATTGTCCGGGTAGAATTCTCGACCGACTCCATGTACGTGCCGAACGGTGGGAGGAAAGTGTCGCACTTTTGACGGTCATTCATAAGAAAAAAATGAATGTCACTCACGTAATTCTGGGGTTTTTAACTTCAAATTTTACAGTTTCTTTCGAGTGGAGGGGATTTTTTTTTCTAGACTTTTGATGGTTCTTTTTTCTCCTAGGCTCGTGTGGAACTGTATCCTTGTGGATGTTGTATTGATCGTGGCCAGATTTAAGATGAAAGACTTCACCAGCATCCCTTTTGAACACAAGCGTTTGATAGTGGCTCCCACGGCCTCTTGCTGAGCCTAAAGTGTGTGTGTGTGTGTGTGTGTGTGTGTGTGTGTGTGTGTGTGTGTGTAATTGATTGTCCCGTAGCGGGAGAGAGTTCTACACCAGTGGGTCTTCACCTCACGAACTTTCTGAGTTTAACCCACCCCGTAGCTTCATGAGCACACGTCTGCTGACGGTATTCACACTTTCATTGCCCAAGTATGTCCCAGCCGTCGGACGACACAACCATCCCTCACTGGGAAGGCATGACCTTTTGACATACCTTCTGAAAAGCCACTCGTCCAGCTCCTCATAACCTCCAATATACTCCCGCTCGACGCCGTCCAGCTGATGTAGAAACTTGGAGGCTGTAATGGGGTCAACCCCCTTCCCTTCTTCTCTCTTCTCTCCTCGGTACTAGGCAGATTTGCAGTCTGTTACATATGTATTTACGTGTAGTTGTTTATTAGTACTACACGGGAGGGGAGGGAGTTTTACACTTAGGGGGCCCTATCTCTTCGATCCATTTATTGTCATACAACTTTTTAAACTTATGAATACTGTGTGTGCGTGTGTTTGTTGTGTGTGTGTTGTGTGGTGTGTGTGTGTGTGTGTGTGTGTGTGTGTGTGTGTGTGTGTGTGTGTGTGTACGCAGGTAACAGTGCATCGAATATCTGTGAATATAAAAATCTCAGGAATTTGAGCCTTGCCGGCTCGGATCTATGATATTGCCCCTGCTGGGAGAGTAGTGGGTATGAAAGAGAGAGAAATTAATATTTTCCCAGTTGATAAGAGAGGATAGGTCAGGTGAAGGTCGGCTCTGATCTGGCGGGGTCAGCGAAAGGTCATAACGCTGTATCGGTTCTTTTTGTAAACAGGCTAATTTAGTCCAGTGAAAGAACCTTCGTATGTATTCATTGCATGACTTTGAGAGGTCGAGAAAAAGTATATCTAATACACCACTGTGTATAATGAGGGGGGGTGGGGGGCCCCTGTGTGGTTTAACTAATTATTAGATTGTTAATTTATAGTAAATATGCTGGGTATGTGCAGTGCTGGAAGTTAGTTGATAGTTTATTTACCGTGTGTGTGTGTGTGTGTGTGTGTGTGTGTGTGTGTGTGTGTGTGTGTGATTGTGTGTGCTTTGAAAACACGTGACGTTCTGTGTCACCTTTTACGGCGGAGCTGAAGGCTGGAAATTGAGTGATAAACAGTGTCATAAAAGGCCATACGGCAGTTATCGCCCGTGGAATCTTAGCTGTCGTTGTTTAGCCAGTTTGGGCCTTAATCCCTAGGGAGTGGAGGGGCTTGAGCCCGGGATTCGTTTCTTATCAGACCCCGGGGTCACCGATAACGTTTCCTGTGACAGATAAGGCGTCACTCTCCTCTTCATCTCTCCTGGGGATTACGGCACACAGCTCTGTTGAGTAACCCGTGGGCAGAGCGGCCCCACATACGTCTCTCGAGAGAATAGAGCTGTATGTATGTATGTGAGAATAGAGCTGTATGTATGTATGTGAGAATAGAGCTGTGTGTATGTACGTAGCCTTCCAGATGGACGTTTTCCCACTGGTTCGTTACGATAGTATTAAGTTTATGATAATGATTATTATTATTATTTTTGAGGGATGGTGGGGAGGGGGATGGGGTGGTGATGAATGAACCTGATTATCAGAGAGCATGTTGTTAGCTATGACCTGAGGGATGAGCGTCCTTTAATAGCAACTAGGGAGCTGTGATTTGGAGCTGAACTCTGTTAAATAGCAGCTTGGCTTGGCAGCAGTTAGCAGCCATGTTAAATAGCCGTTTGGTTGCCAGGATTTAGCAACCATAAATTATGGCTGTGTTGAGGAACGATGTGGCTACCATAATTTGGGTCTCTATTAAATGATAACAAACATGGGCTGTGGAGAAGAATAACGATTCAGACTTACTTTTAGTGTGAATAGCGACTTGTCAGCCATAATTTAGAGCCACAGTCTGTTAGGAAGTGACTTGGTAAATAACCAACTTGGTAACTATTCTGAGCTGCACTTCATTATATAGCAAGTTGGCTGCTATAACTCAGGAAATGGGTTTGGTCCAGAAGTTGTTGGGCATAGGGTTTTTTTCTTTTTCTGGGTCGTACCCAGACAAACTGCGTTGCCTGTGCAAGTTTGGAAAACGAAATGAGAAAGACTATTCCAGTGCCCCCCCCGAGATGGGTCGTGTAGAGACACACGCAGAAGGAATCCTGAAGGGCAGTCAAGGTTACATGGCCCCCTTGTTGTGTTCCACGAAGTGGGAGATGCGTCTGCATCCTGATGGTATAATGATGTGTACAGAGACGTGATTATAACCCCACTGACAATTACTGTGTTGGTGCAGGGGCTTGGTAAGCCAGGCGTGGGTGGCTGGGAGATGTACATTATCACGGAGGCACGGGAAGACCACCCGCTCCTCCTCCCTCGGTGTGTACACCACCGTACGTATACGTTACAGAAGACCTTCCCCAGGTTGTGCCTCCCTCGCTGCTGCAGTCGGGAGGGAGAACTGCATTACGGTGACGCCTGCATGTGGGTGAGGTTGAGATGGAGTGTGTGTAGCGTTAGTCTTCACTGTGGTGTGGTTGGTGGAGGAGGTATAGGCGAGGGAAGGCCCAAGGACAAGTTCGGGGTGTGAGTTGGAGGGAGGGAGTACGCTTGGGGAGTTGGGGGTGTGGGGTAGATTACGTGTGTGTGTGTGTGAGCCCGTGTACAAGGACCACACAGTTTGCACAGTAATTTGTTCGTAACATCAGCACGCCATAACCTTATAGTACAATAGCATGTGTGAATAAGTATAAGTCTGTACCTGTGTGTGTGTGTGTGTGTGTGTGTGTGTACGTGTGTGTGTGTGCAGATACCTAGGTGTGTTTCATGTAGATTGATGAATATGATAATGGAGTTGGTATGTGTGTGTGTGTGTGTGGGTGGAGTTAGGACCACATGGTGAATATGCCCCCATCAGTCCCCCCCCCATACACACACACACACACACACACACACACACACACACACACACACACACACACACACACACACACACGTCGTAATCATCCCGGAGCGACACATCATCAGACTGGCTCCTCCCCGGGAATTAATGTGGTACTGGCTATCTACGAAGATGAGGTAGGGGTGGCTAATCTCTCCTCTCGCTTTCCTCTCTCCCTCTGCTGCAGGAACGTGTGTATGTGTGTCACATCAGGCTGGAGTCGGTGTCACACGAGGCTTGTGTTGCACTGAGCTGAATCTAGTATCACACATGGCTGGACATAGTGTCACATAAGGATCCACGTTATGTCACACTAGGGTGTAGGTTGCGTCACATGTTATGATATGTGTCACGCGAGCAAGACAGGACCTGTGACCCTAATGACCCATGTTAATCTTTAAATGAAGATAAAAGTTATGTTGTAGATATGTATAGCCGCCTTCAGGCAAATCGTCATTGTGTTCTGGAAAGAAAGACAGTCTCCTGACGAAGGTGTCCCGAGCATGGGGGAGGAGGTGGACATGAGAGTGTGTAAGAGGACTGGGGGGTGTAAGGTCGGGTCCCGGCGGGGTAGCAGCCGGCTGTGTTAAGCATGGGTGTGCGCGCGCGCGAGCCCGGCTGGTGGTATCCGGTAAGGCGACAGGCCGCGTGCGGGTGGATGCTAGTCATGCGCCGCCACTCACCTGGTGACTGTCGCACGTCCCTCCTCCCTCACCAGTCAGTCGTGGCTCTGGCCTGGTGACGCCCGCCCCTCGCACCACTACTGACGCAGTGCCTGTCGCGCCACCCCTCGTGTGAACACCTCTGTGCTGCCCGTAAGATGACATAACTCTGGTGGGCTGTGTATGTCGACTGTGGTAAACCCGTTTGGCCTGAGTTGGTGTCATCGCTGTGAGAAGATGTGCCCGGGTTTTACACACAGGCGGTCGGTCACTCGGCTGGATACGAACACAGGACCTGGAAAAACATCAGTAATTGATGGGAAAGTTTGATGGCCAGGTGTCGCGAGTGTGGTAGTGTGAAGCACCCACCCGAGACGCATGTCCGTCAAGTGTGGTGTTTACTGTGAATAGTTAGAGAGCCCTTGAGGATGGTCCTCTTATGTGTTGAAGTGTTGAAAGTGTGTGTGTGTGTGTGTGTGTGTGTGTGTGTGTGTGTGTGTGTGTGTGTGCAACGCCACGGTCACTCGTGCTATACTGAAAGACGTGGTTGTGTGTGTTTTTATCTATCATTATAAGACATTTTATGATATTATTCAGTTTATATTTTCGTGCCATATTGAATTTTTCGCCAATGTTTTGGGACAGATTATTCCCACATTTATCCAGTAACGTACACTGAAAATATAGCCATGTGAAGGGTGTGATTTGATACCCGGGGAGTATAGTGGGTGGTGTGGTGTGAGGGTCGCTGGTTCATGGGTGTGCTTAGGGAGATACCAGAGTGGAGGCAGGGGAAGAACACCAACACTGATTATATATATATATATATATATATATATATATATATATATATATATATATATATATATATATATATATGCATATGCAACTCTAGAGCACTTTTTCTTCCCAGTTCTCTGTTCAAGCTTGATCGTACATACAGCACATACTTCAGACCAAATGCGGTATTGACAGGCGGGCTTAAACGTAAATATTGACTGTATCTTCGAAGGGTCGTGGTCCATTTGTCGGTGAGACATGTTATGGCTGCCGTGTTGACAGGCTTGTGTACGGTGTTAGTGGAAGACGCCCGTCTAGCACGGACGGGCACCTGGTGAATGACAGTGACACTCCGTCCTGATTTCTCTTCTCCCTCCCACGCTTACCGTCATGATGGTTGTCATCCTCCTTGTCCTCCTTCAGAGCTTCTTCTTTATATCCATTCTGTATTATCTTCCTTCTTCTCTTCGTCTGCGCATTTCCTCTCTTCATGTCACTAGTGCTTCGTCCTAGCCGCTGTAAAGGGGGTACAATGATCGGTGTGAGAGATGGTAGCGAAGGCGTAAGACGGTACAATACTTGATGTGAGGGCAGTAGTACATGGTGCAGACGTCGTAGTGATGGATGACCTGACCCTTTGTTCTGTACGGATGTGAAATATTAACTGTCGTGACAAGGCAGGGGAAACAATTGGCCCGCATGGCACAGTGGAAGTGAAAAATGGCAATTGGATTTAAAAGCTTACGAAAAATTCGCGTGGTTGAAAGCCTGTTCACCCTCTAAAGAGTCGGGTCAGACGCTACGGTGTTTGAGAATCGCATCTTGGATGTTCTGGTCATGAAGAACGTATGACCGATGAGAAACAGTTGGACAAGACATACAGTAACATGTCTGGAGGCTGGGGGAGAGAGAGAGAGAGAGAGAGAGAGAGAGAGAGAGAGAGAGAGAGAGACAGAGAGACAGAGAGACAAACCGGCCTCAGAGATCAATGGGTTCTGTGATTGTGTTCCTGACAGCCAGCCTGACTTGTGTTGCTCTCGGTGATGATCGTTACAAGAGCGACCGCCGGTCGGCTCCTCCAGACTTTGCTCGCTCACCCGCGCCGCCACCTCACGACCAGATAGATAGTGGTGCTTGAGGAGTCTGCAAACTTGAACAGAAGTTATAAGCCTCTCCGATGTAAGTTGGGTTTCCCATAAATCGTGCACCGGTTAACGAGGGGGCCGTCATTGTGGCCTGGTCGTATTATCTTCTCTACGTTTGAATGTCATATAAAATGGCCTAATTCCACGCGCCATAATCAGGCCGAAGCTGAATGAAAGCTTACGTGGGTGTGGAAAGAAGGACAAAAAAAAAAAAAGAAGTTAAACCCGTCCCTTTGCAATTGGAGACCTCAGGTACGGGACGTGTGCAGTATGCCGTCCGAGGACGCCTGAAATGTGAGAACCTTAGACCTGAGTTACCCGTCACATTTCTTCTTGGCATATTTTTTTTTTTTTCAAGGTGGTTCCCAGACCTCAGCTGCTCAGAGACTGGATCCGTCCATTTGTTTTGTGACCTCCCCTCCCCCCTTTCCTCTCGAACCCTCAACCATTCTGTTGTATATCAGCTTGATTTCAGTGCCATCCGCTTGAGTTTACTTGCTATCTCTTTAAGCTCAGTGCCATCAGCTCTGCTTGCGTTGACTGCTGTCTGTTTTAAGGTCAGTGCCGTCCGCTCTACCTCAGTGCCATCTGCCTGGCATAGTGTGGAGGCGGAGGCATAGTCGCATCTGGTCTTCCCATCTTACGATGTGACACTTGAATACACGTCAGATATTCTGTTGTAAGGTAGAAAGTGGCCATCAGTTTATATCAAGCTTTTCAAACTGGAGAACGTAACAGTCGTTTTGTAAGAACGAAGGTTGTGAGTTCCTCTGTTGTGAGCGGCCGTGCGTCGTAACACTTGCTAGATCGGAACTGATTTCTTGAGAATGAATGAATGGTTTGGGTATCCATCCAGCAAAGACGTGTTCACGGTGACACCATTTCTCTCTAATGAGTCTCCGTAAAGTTGTATCAAGTTTAATTGAATTTAGAGGGAATGGAAGAGTGATTAGAGTTAAGCCCACTGGAGGAGGGTAGAATGTGAATTAGAGTATATTGAGAGTTGGAGTTGCACGTAATGGTAGACTGTCTTAATGAGTGGGGACGGGAGTGAGTCATCAGAGCGAGGCGAGAGCGAGACAGCCAGCGAGGTCTGCCTGATCCCACGCTACCGCCCCCTCCACAAACCCCATCCTCTCCCCCCAGCCACACTAATTTCCTCTGGTTCGCTCCGGTAGTTTTACCTCAAAAAAGGACCATGATTACATGCCAGGCTTACTCTTATTTCTATATATATTTTTATATAGAAACTTCATAGTTTCTTCTCATAAATGTCGGGTGTGTAGGTGCGTGGGACCAGCTGCAGTAGATGGACGTGTCTGGCTTTCTAAGGAAGGGGTGGCAAGCGTGGGTAGATCTCCCCTGGCGGTGGCCTCCAGCACCACAGGAGCAGTAGCTGTGCATCTGACAGTATCGCGTGTTGCCCGAGCAGGTGGAAGGGTGGCCATAGGTGAGGACACGCAGGGGTGAAGAAAAAGGGGTTGACGGTGATGATATTGCACAGCGGACAGGAACAACTGACTCGTCACACGTACAGAAAAGGTGGATTAGTGTTGACTGGTGACTTACCCCCGTCAGCAAGACGTACGACCCTGGAGCACGGCCATGCGAGTGTTAGGGACGGTGGCGTGAACCTCGACCTAACCCGTGAGGGATCGGTCGGGTCAGAGGTCACGCGTCCGTGGCGTCGTGCGCCGGTGGTTGAATAGCAGTTGCCCGGCATGTGTGTGCGTTTAGAACCATCGCTGTTGGCATGTACAGGAGAGCAGCACGACGTCGCTGCGCGGAACACTTGTACGAACAGAGCTGAGGTCGATGGTCTTGCCACGGGTCGTTGTATACCTGGGGCACCCTTCCCCCGTCCTCCTCCTCCTCCTCCTCCTGCCGGTATTATTCCGCATTTATCTCTGTATAAAAACAACACCCTCTACCCCCCCATCCTCCAACCCCCGCTGACAACGCTCCATAAATGGTTGCGAGCGACCCCTCAGCGATAACAACTCCAGACTGATTATAATGGAGACAGGAAAAAAAAAAAAGATATGAGTGATATGTTGGGGAAGAGATAAGAAGATAGAACCACAATAACGACCTATTTTCTGTCTCCCGGAGATGCTGCCGACACGTGTTGTGGTGGTGGGAAGGTGAGGGCGTGTTTGGTGTGGGGGGTTGGTCTTTTGAGGAGGACTTGGTAAACCACGAGATTCCAGTCTGCGGTAGAGCAAGAAGGCGGAAGTGGTCCCCTGGGCTGTACTGTGATGACGCCCGTCATGTTGGGGGTGAATGGCCGCGGTGATGGGGGAGGGAAGATGGTAGCGGGGTGGATGCTGGGTGGATTGGAGGGAGGGGCAGTTGTGGTGGGAGGGAGAACTATGTGTTGTGGTGGGAGAAAACCTGTTGTCCTGGAGGGAAGTGTGGTTGTTGTCAAGGGAGGGGTTGATGCTTTGAAGGGAAGAGTGGGTGTTGGGGGAGAGGATCTGTTGTTGATGTGTTATAATTGTGGGTGTGGTAGAGCCTGTGGGTAAGTGTATGTAGTGTGGTAGAGCCTGTGGGTAAGTGTATGAAGTGTGGTAGAGCCAGTAGATGGATGTGTAGTTTGGTAGAGCCAGTAGGTTAGTGTGTGTGTGGTATGGAAAAACCTCTGAGTGAGTGTGTGATATGTAGATGAGTGTGTGTGGGTGTGGTAGAGCGTGCGGGTGAGTGTGTATGGTGTGGTAGAGAGCCAGTGGATGGGTATGTGGTGTGGTGTGGTAGATCCTGTTATGTGGTGGTCAGGTTCATCACATGAGCCTGACCCGTTAGCGCAGCGTCTCCGTCCATCTTCATCATGGTGTATCGTCGGTCACTTGCTCAGAACCTGTTGGCTAATGAGATTACCAGCGACGTTCCTGGTCTTTGTCTCCTCATGCAAGGGAAACATTGATCCACTTCCCCGTAATGTAAGAGTTTTGTGAGAGAGAGAGAGAGAGAGAGAGAGAGAGAGAGAGAGAGAGAGAGAGAGAGAGAGAGAGAGAGAGAGAGAGAGTGTTCGGTGATATGGCGTGTGTGGAGAGTAATGTGTTTCCCAGAAGTCGGCCATTTATTTGTTGGTGAGAAGCTCTGGGGAGTCGAGTGGACAGATCGGCTCCCGCGGCTTGTTGAGGTCATGACGTCTGGCGTCCACCGCTCCCTTCCCCACACACTCTGCCTCTCGTGTCTTGCGCTTCTACACCTCCTCTTCCTTGCCTCCTTCTTCTGTATTCTCTCTCACTCTCTTTTTCTTCTCTCTCCTCCTCCCCGTGTCTCTCATTTCACGTCCGTTTATATGGTTTTATCTCTGTCTCATATCTGCATAACTGCTCTCTTGATTGGCCTCGGCTTGGTTGCATTTTCATACTGCCGTCTGCATCTTGCTGTCTCCCTGTACTGCCATGTTTACTCTCTCTCTCTCTCTCTCTCTCTCTCTCTCTCTCTCTCTCTCTCTCTCTCTCTCTCTCTCTCTCTCTCTCTCTCCCCCCGTCATCACTGCCTGGCGTCTGTCTCGTGTCATCCGCATCCCCGATTTCTTTTCTGTTGACGTCATGTTCGCCTCCGTCGCCAGGAGCGGCCGCCACCTCTACAGGCTTTTCCCCGTTATCTGTTTGCTCCTCAGCTCTACTTACACCCCCGGGTCAGTGTCTGGTCTCTGACGTATCGCAGAGGAGACCCCTCCCCTCCCACTCCCCCATCCCTTCATAAGGGCCCCGGTGGTCTGTTACTGTTTGCATGCCTCTGTCACCTTGTTTGCCTACCCTATGCTGCCATGTGTTTGCTGGTATGGTTGACTGCCTTTGTTTGCTTCTTTCCTCGCCACCGCCTTTGTTTGCTTAATCTCTCTGATGCCGTTTTTGGCATGTTTTCTGCCGACTGGCTTTGTTTACTTGCTTACTTTCTAATGCCTTAGTTGGCTGGCTTCCTGTGCCACTCTCATTTCCCCTGCCTGTCCCTTCTTTATTCGCCCTCTACCTCTATTTATCCTTTTGTTATCTGTTTGTTTACTTCTCTCGCAGTTTGCCTTCGTTCGTTTTCGTCAGTTTTCTTCTCCGTCCTTTTGCCGTCCCCGCTCCCTCCTCTCTGTGCCCTGATTTCTGTTTGCATGCCTCATCTTGCAATGCCTTCCTCCCTGCCTGCTCCCCTCCCTCGTGCCTTTTTGTCCGCTTGCTTTCATTGTATTGACATCTCTTTGCTTCTTCCCTCCCACTCTGCCCCCTGTGTACAAGTTTCCCCCTCCTCCTCCTCCTCCTCCTCCTCCTCCTCCTCTCCCAAGTTTCCTTCGTTCGTGTTATCTTCTACTGCCAGCGCCTCCTTGCCTTGGGCCTGCTCCCTTTAGGATGGGAGGCATGCACACGTCTCGTATCTAAACCTCACTTTACCTAATTGGATACGATTTTATTTATGGCTCCATCACCATTCTCTCTCTCTCTCTCTCTCTCTCTCTCTCTCTCTCTCTCTCTCTCTCTCTCTCTCTCTCTCTCTCTCTCTCTCTCTCTCTCTCTCTCTCTCTCTCTCTCTCCTCACTTATGGAACCTGCAGTTTGTTTTTTTTCTTTTCTGCTCATTTGTCCCTCGTGAGTTCGGCCTTCACGTTTGCCATCTGGAGGCACATACGTCATCCCCAGTGATCGTTCGTGTAGCGCAATTTTCCGTCCTCTGTTTGTGTGGCGTTAGTCTTGAAGGTACCAGGCTGTGTTACTTTGGTTGTGCCATTATCGTCATGGATTACATTGAGCCGTTACTATTACAGATTACCTTCAGCGAGTCCTAGATTAACTTCAACCAGTGCCTTTGAAATTACCTTCAACCATTGTCGCCGTGGATTACCTTAAAAACACTGCCTTACAAAGTGCCATGAACCATTTGCCAACACGGGTAACCTTGATTCCGTGCCAGTATAGATATCCTGGAGCAGCATCCATCAGAGATCACCTTGACCCATCTCCATCACAGACCAGAGTTTATGGTTAAGTCTTCCTTTTTAGTGTATTTCTCTTATCACCCAGGCTGGCTCAGTCGTTCATTTTATCTCTTTCGTTCCTTTCTCCGTGTCCCTCTTTCCTTCCCCCCCATTCCTCTCCTCTTCCATCCCCCTCCCATACCATACACGTCAGGCGGGTTCGATCTCTCAGGGTCCCACCACCGCTGGTCGTCTTCTTGGTAAATGGTAAACATTTCCTGGATCTCTTGCTGCACCGTCCACTCCCTCAGGAGACAGAGTCCCATCCCCCGTCTCCTCATGCCTCAACGCCATCCCATCCCTACCTCTTTCTGTAAACATCCCAGCTCCACCCGTAGCTCTTTCTCTGGCGTCCTGGCTCCACCTGTACGTCTGCATAACGCCCCCTTCTCTCTGGTACCTCTTCCATTGGCGTGCACGTGAGGAGAGAGAGAGAGAGACAGACAGACAGACAGAGACAGACAGACAGACAGAGCTTTCTGTTTCAGCGCCTCTGTACGGTTGTTCAGCATGGGAATGGATGTAAGTTGCATTATGGGCTAACCATATCTGCGCGAAGGGAGTCTCCTGTGATGACCTCACCAGTGGGAGGGTGGTGTCGGCAGCAAGTCTTCTGGAATATGGGACTAATTGCCCAGTAGCCCTCCGGAGTTGGCGACGGCCCAGGGCTCCGCCAGACATGTGGGCGACAGAGATTTGGGTCCTTCTGCCGTGTTGGGGGGGAAGGGGGACGGCGCGAGGGCGGCAAGAAACACGCTGTGATATAGAGCACCCTGAGGGGAAGTTCCCACTGTGAGGGGAACACACGGAGGGGACGAATGATAGATGGAGAGGAGGGTACCCCTGGAGGGAACGGTATCAGGAATGGAACGTGTATCAGTGGAGGGTAACATACGTGGAAGGAACACACAGGGAGGGATAACGTTCAGAGTAGGTGTGACATACAGGGAGGGAACATGTAGAGGCGGAACGGACGAGGGAGGGTAACGTAAAAGGGAGGGACACCCATGGTTGGGCCCTCCCCTCTTCGCCGACGCTCAGGGACCTGCTTATAGCCCGCCATCTCGCCATCCTGTTTGCTTAGCGGCCCTGTAAAGTAAGGTTCATTTGCATAGAGGGACAGGCTGGAGTAAAGGGTTTCACTACAGCGGCGTGTTTGACCCTGAGGGTTGACCAGGGAGTCATCCGGGGTGGGGCAGAGGTGGCCCCCGTGTTTGCCACCGGCGTACCTGATGATGTCCGTAATGATTGTAGTGGACTGAACACGGAGAACAGACAATCACTGTCGTAATATAGCGGTCTGAACAGGGAAGAACAGGCGATTAAGCAACTTCTTTAATGCTGTTTTTGATGTTACTCACACGGGTATTTAATAATGATAATGATGATGATTATGACACAAGATGTGATGACAATGGCATATAAATGTTGCTATGACTGTGAAGGAGAGGGAGCGAGCGAGCCAAGGTGTGGGTGTAGGGGCTTGAGCGAGACTTCCCCTGCGACTTTGGTGCACGCTCTTCCGTGTAATGCCGGAATTGCCTCCCTGGGCGTTTTAATATTCATGAAATAGTTGTGCCGGTCGGACTTAGCGCAGTTACCCCTCACGCATCACAGAGTCGGGCTTAGTTTCCGTTTTCTGTTGTATCGTTTTGGATAAAGATTGTTTCCTTAGTCATCAGCGTAAGATATCGTCACCGGTGCTATGTTAAAATGGAGGTATTTCATGGCATTTGAGGATGAAACGACTGGGGGTCTCAAACGTGGGATGAATGGAGGAGGAGTGCAGGGAATCGGGATTAAGGTGGATGGAGATGGGGAAAGTTCTATGGAGTTGAGAGTATAGAGGTAACGAAGGGGAAAATTGAGATGGCGGTATGTGGATGGAGTCTTGGGGAGGGAAGGAAGGTTATGTAGGGGAAGATGGAAGTCCTGAGAACCTTCTCGCCTGGTTCCTATACACCCTTCGCCCAACACACTTACACCTTGAGGTCTGCGTCGGTGGGTGATTTCCCACGTGTACAGTGCTGGAGGGAGGGAGTCTGTATACCCGTAGGGCCACGCCCCTGGAAGCGTCGGTTCCGTTTGTGTGTCGCAATTAAGTTTGTCTTACTGCAAGCTGACGGCATAAGCAGAGTGGGGGGCCCCATTCCCGGGGCGCTTTGTAGACGTTAGCTGTAACTTGAGGGTTTCTCTCTCTCTCTCTCTCTCTCTCTCTCTCTCTCTCTCTCTCTCTCTCTCTCTCTCTCTCTCTCTCTCTCTCTCTCTCTCTCTCTCTCTCTCGTGCTCGGTTTCTCGTTGCACATGTGTCCTCCAAGTCATCTCCTCTGTCCTTCACCTTATATTCCCCCTCTTTATCTCCGTATCTTTTATATTTTCCTAAGTCATCGGTTGCCTCTCTGCTCGTATTGCCTGCATTACTCGCCTTTTATCTTCCCCCTTCACTCTGCATGCGTTGTCACTGCCACTCCTCCTCCAGAGATTCTCGTATTCCTTCATCTTTATCGTTTTTATTCTTCGTCTGTATTTTGCTTCTCTTACCCTACCCGTTTTACTAGACTTGTTACATGTTCCACCATTTCCACAGCACTGCACATCAATTCTTACTTTTCAATTTATCTTTTTTTCTCATTATGTAGATATCTTGGTTCCTCCTCATCCTCCTCCTCCTCCTCCTCATCTTCATCTTCATCTTCCTCTTCTTCCTCCTCCTTTGTTTTACCCACATATCTATCTCTTCCTTCGATAATGTGGTCGAGTTCCCTGCTCCCTTCATCTCCCTGTGTTCCATCTCCACCTTTCGTAATTCCCTGTCCCTTTTTGTTGTTGTTATTATTATTGTTGTTGTTGTTGTTGTTGTTGTTGTGTGTCTTCTCCTCTTGTTTAGCGGAGCGTTTCCCCGGCCTGGCGTCACGTTCCCACCTTTATCCTACCCCGCTAATTTCCTCGTAGATCCCGACGTGGTTTATTGGCCTCACTCTGCCATTACCTGCGCCTCCGCATGCCTGGCTGGTAGCCCTCTCCCTGTACCACTTCACAGCCTCATTTGAGCTCATACCTTCCTTTTCTTTTATCTTCACTTTTTCCCTCCTTTGCTTGCACTACTTTCATTTCATTTCTCTTTTTTTTTTTTCTTTTCATATCGCTTCTTCATAACCCTTTCATTTGACCTGTCCGTGCTGTTGCATCTGCTCACATGCCCCCCCCCCACCAGTGTGTGGTCCTGCCCCAGTTCCCCCCCCCCTCCCCCCCTGTCCTCTTGTCCACTATGCAAATTGACAGAGAGTGACCCCAGATAGAATTTTCCCCCAGAGTTTCAACATCGTGAGTGTGTGTGTGTGTGTGTGTGTGTGTGTGTGTGTGTGTGTATCTGTCTGTCTGTCTGTCTGTCTGTCTGTGTCTGTCTGTGTCTATGTTTGTTTGTGTGTCTGTGTAAGACCACAGACCCAGCGGACACATCTGTCGTTAGTGACCCAGGAACACTACACCCCAGTGTTGACTACGAGTAAGATCAATACTTACCGACCGACCACACTTTTCTTGGCACGGTTACAGCAGCTGCAGGAACACACACACTTACATACCATGTTGGTGATTACGTATGTACTCTACCTTCCCTGTGGCGTGTGGTTCACCATCGTCATCATCATCACCACTTCCTCCTCCTCCTCCACCACTCACCACCGCCGCCACGTACACCATCCACAGCAAGAATGACCACACGTGTGGCGGCAAAAACTAGCACCAACACTCGTGGTGTTGTTGACGTAGAGGAAAACAACAGCATCAGCTCCAACAGAAACAACCCTCTCTCTCTCTCTCTCTCTCTCTCTCTCTCTCTCTCTCTCTCTCTCTCTCTCTCTCTCTCTCTCTCTCTCTCCGTTGTAGGCTCATTCATTTTACGGACCATCTCTTAGAAAAATGTACAGACCCGACACTGGTTAATACAGACCCGTCTCTCGTTAATACAGCCCCGACACTCGTTAATACAGCCCCGACACTCGTTAATACAGACCCGGCTCTCGTTGATACAGACCCGACACTCGTTAATACAGACCCGGCTCTCGTTGATACAGACCCCGGCTCTCGTTACTACATTAAATCTTTCAGTCTGTTGTGTTTGGAAGAGGATTAGGGACTCTGTCGTTTGTGTATCATTTGGTTTCGTCCGATTACTCGAGTCAGCTTCAGCTCATTGAGTTAACGCTCGAGCGCATGTGCTGTTGTGATGTTATATTTACGGTTGTGGCCGGAGTGTTGGGACCAGTGGGTGGACGACAGACTGCTATGTAAGCTGGGAAAGTGTATCTTTGTTAGAATTAGTTTTCCCGAGTTCTCCGGTAAAGTTTTCCTGTTCTATCTGGGAGAGACAAAGCAAAAATGGATATAAATCTCCAGGTGTTGTGCAGGGTTGAGCTTGGCGCTGCTGAGTCAGTCTGACTGAGGTGAGCGGTAGAGGTCTGGTGTTGCCTGGGGACGTGGAACTCATGTGTTGCGCTCTCCCTTGTGTTGCTGTGTTGTCTCTCGTGCTCCCTCTAGCTCACCAGGAAGGATTCTCTTCAGTCTCGCAGATGACGTCCTCCTCACTCTTGCGATAGAATGAATTGGAACGATGTGGCATACGGGGGGCCAACCTGTTGTCAGTGGGCTGCACCAGGGCATGTCACCTTTGTAATTTTTTTTTTCAGTGCTAGTCTTTGTAAGTGGGAGAGTCTTGGATGTCGTAGTTCTATGTTGCTGGTCGTGTGCTGGTCTTACAGTCTTCACTTACTCTTTTAGAACGAATACTTTCCTCAGTCATTACGTTTTCTTCCACTTGGTCATGGCTGCAGGTCTGACTTTCCCCAACGCTGTCGTCTTTGTAAGCATCTTCCTATGGCCGAGCTTCCTTTCTCTCTGTGGGTCGCTGACACCGCCCGATACTCCTACATCCGTAGCCTCTCCCTTTTCCATCTTTTTTTTGTTGATCTTCAACCTCCCCCACGTCTTGGTCAGCAGTGAACCTTTTTTTTTTTGTCGCGTTCGTTAGCGATGGTCTTCCCTGGGATTGTTAGCCTCAAGACTCGCGTTTCGTGTGGGAAATATGACTTCTTATTTTATTGTTCCTATTCGCTGTGAACGCTGGACGCCCTCCGCTTCTTGGCGGGGGGGTCGTAACTCAGTTTGGGGTAAAACGAAATACGGCGGACGTATACCGTAGAATACATTACGTCCTCCCGTAGACGGAAGGAGAGAGAGAGAGAGAGAGAGAGAGAGAGAGAGAGAGAGAGAGAGAGAGAGAGAGAGAGAGAGAGAGAGAGAGAAAGCGGCCGCCAGGGTGAGTACATGGTACACGTTCTGTCTGGAATGGTGGACTGGATTTCCACAGCCAACCAGAGATCCAAGAACAAACAAAGGGGTATAAGAGTAGCTCTTCGGGACGTTGTGCTAGTCTCTGCTAGTGTGGACGTCCGGAAGTACTGCGTCTCTTCCAGAGGAAACACACACACACACACACACACACACACACACACACACACACACACACACACACACACACACACCCACACACACGCACGTTCTTGTTCGTTCGAAGACAGTCTCGTGCTGGCGTCATGCAGTGAGTTGAGCCTGACGTTATTTGCCGACGACAAACATGACGCTATCCATGGATGTAACTCGTTTTCCTTTGCTTTTGTTTTTCTTTTTTTTTTGCATTTTCTTCTTCCACGTTTTCCTTCGATGCGTTTCCCTCAAGCTTATTTTCTCTCTCTCTCTCTCTCTCTCTCTCTCTCTCTCTCTCTCTCTCTCTCTCTCTCTCTCTCTCTCTCTCTCTCTCTCTCTCTCTCTCTCTCTCGTCTTCCCGTTTCATATGTATATTCATTTGATATTTCCCTGTTTTCCCGTTCTCTATTAAAGTGCATAGACTCGCTCCCTTCCACCCCGTTTTCTTCCTTCGTACCGCCCGCGTCGAAGTAGTTCGGTGCGTCTTGGGGTGCCTCGCCCATGCATGTCTCCCAGTTACTGCCAAGTAACGCCTCCCAGACATTCGTAACTCCTCCCAGCCACTCCCACTTTACCTGCAGTAACTCACCTCCCACGTTCCTCCCACTCACTGGCCTGCTGACCTTCACACTTCCCTCTTTGTATCAGTACCACAGATCACTGGCTTGTGCCCATCAGCAGTTCTTCTGCCAGTGACGGGGTGTCCTGCGTCACCCCCTGACTGACGGTATCTCTCGCGTCACCACCCACTGCCCATGTCGGTGCGTCCTGCGTCACACCCCCTACCAGTGACGGTGTGTC
The DNA here is from genome assembly GCF_036320965.1 of Panulirus ornatus. NCBI lineage: Eukaryota > Metazoa > Arthropoda > Malacostraca > Decapoda > Palinuridae > Panulirus > Panulirus ornatus. The sequence goes on from NC_092248.1 coordinate 10,268,247, forward strand.
CTGCGTCACCCCCTCCTGCTGGTGTTTGTGACGCAGGGGTTCTATCCCAGGCATTTGTGATCACCGTCGAGAGGAGGCTTCGCCTTTCCCTTCGGAATATATATATATATATATATATATATATATATATATATATATATATATATATATATATATATATATATATATATATTGTTTGAACGTAACTAAGCCTTAGTTTGTTTGTTTGTTTGTTTGTTCATCAGCCTTTGTTCCCACGTAATATTTTCCCGGTTTGGATGGATGATGATCATAGATATTCCCTCCTCGGGTGAGGTCGTATTAACATTGGAATTTTGGAGACTTTGAGACGGTGGCCGCGTTTGAGAAGCGCTGCGCCGGAGGGGAGGGGGGGGGGGGGTGCGCACGTGGCGGATGTGGACTGTGGTTTATCACGATGATCAGGTGCAGGCCCTCGGGGGGCCGGAGGAGAGGGTGCTAGCCCCCTGGGGCGTGGCGGGGTGGAAGGGAGGGGGGTGTGTCTTCTGGGGCGGGCATGGTGCCAGGTTGCTCCCCCTTCCTTCATTACCTCGTCTAAGAATCACTGTAGCCTCACTATTATTCCCCCTTACATCTCCCCTACATTCCTCATTATTCCCCCTTACATCTCCCCTACATTCCTCATTATTCCCCCTTACATCTCCCCTACATTCCTCATTCTTCTTGTCATTCAATCCTCATTCTCTTCATTGCTCGTGTCGTTCTGTGCCTCTTTCCTCCCGTCCTCACTTCTCATGACGAGGACATTGTAGTATTGTCATCCCCCTACGCATCTGTCGTAATGGTTCCTCAGGTACGACGGCACGACCCCCTCGGCTCAACGGCACGACCACTCAGCATGACGGTACGACCCTTAGGTATGGTGGCTCGGGTCTTTGAAAGGGTAGGTCATCGTACCCAAGGGCCCTACCGCCGTGCTTATGGGGTCGAGGGTCGTACTGCCGTGCTCATGGGTCGAGGGTCGTACCGCCGTACACATCAGTCGAGGGGTCGTACCGCCGTACACATCAGTCGAGGGGTCGTACCGCCGTACACATCAGTCGAGGGGTCGTACCGCCGTACACATCAGTCGAGGGGTCGTACCGCCGTACACATCAGTCGAGGGGTCGTACCGCCGTGCTCAAGGATTTCCACGCTGCCAATACGGGCGCTGGTTCCCCGTCAGCGTGCCTCGTACATTGACATTCTCGCTCTCCTTTAAGAAAGAAAATATATATTGTCACATTCCTTTAATGTCAGCCTCGTCCCCCCCTCTGGTGCCCATAGCCAGCATCAAGGGGAAAGAGAGAGAGGGAGGGAGGGAGAGGGAGAGGGAGAGTGAGAGTGGGCGGTGGGGAGAGGACATTAGCTCTGCTCCTACCGTATCTGGCCCACATCCAAGACGGTCACTATCACTAAGGTGATGGTGACGTTGCTGCTTCACGTTCGCCGGGACGATCACTGGTGACGGTGACGGTACTGCGTCACAGTCACTGGGGGCCATCGCTGAGTAGCAGATAATAGTGAGGTTGTGACGGTGTTGCCACACTCACCCTCCAGGACCGTCACAGGAAGCAGGTGATGGTGTGATAGTGGGGGGGGGGGGGCAGTGATGCCCCCAGCTCACAGTGATGCCCCCAGCTCACAGTGATGCCCTCAGCTCACAGTGATGCCCCCAGCTCACAGTGATGCCCCCAGCTCACAGTGGTGCCCCCAGCTGACACTAGGAGTCGTGTGCTGGGGTCGAGAGGCTGAGACGTTGGTGATTGATGCATGGAACAGGTCGTGTAGGTTGCTGAGGGGGAAGCTCTTGTGCTAGGGGGCGGGAGAGGGAGAGAGCAGGGGGAGGTAAGAGTAAAGAGAGTAGGGGGGGGGGAGAGCAGAGGAAGGACTGGTGGAAGGAGGGAGAGAGGAATAGAGAGAAAGAGAGGAAGTGAGGAGGAGGAGAGAGAGCGAGAAAGAGAGTATGTGTGGACTTCAGGACAGTAATACGATTGTGTATTTTTCACTCTCACCCACAGAGCTTAATATTCTCTCTCTCTCTCTCTCTCTCTCTCTCTCTCTCTCTCTCTCTCTCTCTCTCTCTCTCTCTCTCTCTCTCTCTCTCTCTCTCCATGCAGTACAGAGAAGGGTGAGTGTGAGGCTCGCATTTCCTCCGGCGTAAAAGAAGTACACATGTTGCAGAAACTGTGCCTCGGTTATACCTGGAGAAAAGTGTATTATTAAACCTTGGTGCTTCCTGGGCCCCAGGTGAGGGACGGGGAGATATTACCTACTAAAAGCGGGATTTCTACCATCAGGCAGGACAAGCACGTAGCGCTCGCTCACCGTAAAGAAAAAAAAAAAACTCAAGAGTTGAGAACGTCGAGTTGTGCGAGTGACAATATTGCCAGGTGTTATGTAGATACCTTCGTTCGCCTGTGTGGCCTAAGGTCGAAAGCACTCCAGTTTAATACATTATATATTTTCCCCCGTGTAATTAAGACTGTCCAGCGTACTGTGTACTTCGCATGAAAGTTAATTTGGAGCCTCACACGCTGACACCGTGTGTTGTAGATACTCCCTGTGTGTTGCCTCTGGTCAACACGCTAGTTTGATTTTCCTTTTCGACATATATTAAGAACACAAGTGTCTGAAAGACACATATATGGTTGTTGTGCTGCAGAGTTACACTCATGTGTGTGTGTGTGTGTGTGTGTGTGTGTGTGTTGTGTTGTGTTGTATCCTCACACCACCCGAGGAACATCAGTCTGTGTCCTGGTATCATATAAATGCAACACACACCTCCGGTTGTGGTGTGTGGTAAGCGCATACCACAGCAAGACCCGTCAGCTTATTCTCTGTTGTAGGTCCACAATACAGATTTATGAAGCGTTGAGTCAACCCAACAGGCCATTATGAGAAGTTGGCTCATTTTTTTGAACCAGTGGTTCGAACTTCCAGGTTTATGAAGTCTGGAATCACCAAACAGATCATTGTGAGAAATTGGTTCATTTTATGAGCCAGTGCTTCGAACCCTCGTAGTCTGAGCGAGAAAAGAAAACTGACAGAAAATGGAATCTTTTTTTTTTTCCAGTTAAGTTTGTGTTTATGACAAGGGTTGATTACCTCGTAACAAGAGGAAAGCTTAAAAGCTAAACGTTTCTTCAGTTTTTGCAGCTGTCATTCCAAATTGGTTTTGTTTGTATGGCAAAGGTTTATATTAGCTAATGAAGCAAATCAGGTGAATGACTTAATTTGGTATAAATTTTGGACGTAATTATTTAATTATTTCATTAAGGATATGAGTAAAATTATATAACCATAAACTGCTGAGAAAATATACTTCAATTACGTCAAAAAACAGTATTAAAGAACACCGAAGAACAGTCGCTGTATTGTAGAGTGATGGAACTGGAAAGATGTTAAAGAATGTAGGATTTTGTCCATCTGTCTTGTTTATAAACTGGGAGAGGCGAGAGAACCTTAAACACTGTATAATTCAGTAAAACGTAGACGCGAATCATGCGTCGTAATGTACAAGGAAAATACTGGAAGATCGAGTTTTTCGTACAGAAATATGTTTACTAAATCGAATCCAGTGAAATGGAGAGAAGCTGTAACCAGTGATAGAATATATACATCTGTATGCATTGATTTTTGGGTCTCTTTATGTCTCCTGTATCACTGATTACCTCAGAAGGACTCAGCGGCCTCAGCTTTTTATACAATCCTTTTGATCGGAAAAATAGCATGATTATCGGGGGATCAGCGCCTGCTACCGGCAGATATAAGGAACTTGAAAAAGATCCATCAACTTCCTTCGAGACAGTTGGATGCGTCCCTACATGGTGTTTCCCCACCGGTCAGGTTGCGGGCAGTAAACTGAGACGCAGTGGCAAACAACCTGGTAAACCAAGTCTTCACTTGGGAAGGCCTTGATGGCAGGCAGGTCCCGTGTGGGTAGAGGACGACCCCCTGACACCATCGTATAGTAAGGTAGGCTGAGGGTAGACTGGTAATGACACCATTGAAGGATTCACTTATTTCTTTTCGCTTTACTGAGATGCGATATTTTTTTTCACTCGAATGATTTGCTAAGTAAAGGGACCCGCTCCCCTAATACCCGGCCTTTAACGTGACCCTTAAAGGTTAGAGGTCGCGCCATCATAGCTAAGGGTCGTATCGTCGTGCTCAAGGTGTTAAGGGATTCCACAAGTTGTTGGTCTAACAGGTTCCATGGAGCAGTTGACGTAGACGGCTGTTGAGGAGGTGGTTGTTGCCGGAGAAGAGGAGCGAACCCCGGGTCTTCTGGAGATACCTCAATATTGATTCCACCCGAGGCACAAGACCAAGGATACTTGGCCAACCCCCGTAGCCCAGAGTATAGTGTAGTTTCACACCCCCCTGGAGGTCATCCCACACTTGTGTCTCACACCACACCACACTGAAGGTCACCGCCCCTGTCGTATTGTCACGCCACGGGAGGTCACAACGGTCTTGTTGTGTCGAAAGGTCACGCCGTTGAAGGACACACGATGCCGCTTGTGTCACCAGTTCCCACGGCCGGACTGGCTAAAATGCCAGTTATGTGTGTCCTGGCTACAGCTGGTGCCGCAGGCCGAGAGAGGAAATAAGATTTCCACCTTCAGCGCTGCGCGGGTGATGAAAGTGTTAGATGTGCATGTGTAATGCTGTCATGCACCAGATGCCTAGGGGGGAGGGAGGGAGGCGAGATGGGAATGTGTTGGTAGGGTACCCTGTTAGGGTAGGAGCGCGGGCCAGGGAAGATCTGGCTGGAGAGTAAAGGAAATGTGAGGTGTGTTGGGAGATGACGTTGTCCATGGTTCAGGGAAAATGGGAATGATAGAGAGAAAGGTTGCACAGCTGGTGAAACAGCACATACGCACGCTCACTGCGGCCAGGGGTTGGTTATCAATAACCCGCCAGTGATGCATTATCAACAGACCAGCCACTCACTCTTTTCAGTAAACCTGCCTCCATACAGTTTTCCACTGTATTTGTCGTCTCTTCCTCAACTTGACATCCCTCGTCAAAAGGAAAAAAAAATGTATGTATACAGAGAGAGAGAGAGAGAGAGAGAGAGAGAGAGAGAGAGACATGTATGTGTAAGACACTAGTGTCCATCAAATACTTTACTAGGGCGTGCAGAGGCAGTGCTCCGCCAGTTTTTGAAGTGAAGGCAAGTAGTGTGGTTACTCTTGGAGAGAGAGAGAGAGAGAGAGAGAGAGAGAGAGAGAGAGAGAGAGAGAGAGAGAGAGAGAGAGTAGTTTAGTCATACCATCCGCCTGAGAGGGAAGAGTGTGGAGGAACTGGAGAGCGTTGCGATGGAGGAAAGGGTTGCTTTTAGGACGGGAGGAAGAGTAATAGAGAAGGGATGTGAGAGGATGAGAGCTATGCCTGCAGGTAGAGGACTTGGTAGAGGAAAAGGTTGGTTTTGAGGACGGGAGAGTACGTGGAAGATGGATGGAGGAGGAGGTTTGTGCTGGGAAGGATTGCATTAGCAGCAACATGGCTGAAGGCATTTTGAAACGTGTCTGCTGGATGGATCGTGTCACTTGACGTCCTTACGACAGATGAAGCTGGAAGGTCTAACAGCAGGTGATGGCCGATACATCGGGTGTTGAGGAAGGTGTGCTGCAGCAGGTCCTCGCCTCCTGGAGGTATTGAGAGGTCCTCACATTGGAGAGGGAGGAGTCAAAAGTGGGTGAGGGTGGGTGCGGATCAAGAGGGCAGTGGTGAGAGAGGTAGAAAGAGGGTCAAGTAGGAAGGAAGGAAATAGGAGATGGAAGGAGATAAAAAGATGGTCGTGTAGGAAGTAAGGAAAGGGAGATGGAGGCGGATAGAAAGAGGGTCGAGTAAGGAAGGAATGAAAGAGGAGAATGTTGAGGGTGTGGATTAAGGGGAGAAAGGGTGACATGAGGAAAGGGAATTCAGGATTTAAAAGGGGACCTGGTTGGTCTGGTCTCCCTGTCTGACTTCCATCAAGGGGGACTAGTGAAGGTCACGAAGGGGGAATGGGAAGGGCGAGGAGGACGTAAGGGCACATTGGAGAGGAAGGTGACGGGAGGAGGTCGTGTGAGCGTCCCTCCTCCTCCTCCTCCTCCTCCTCAACTTGTGTCGCTCGTCACACACTCAGACAGGCGGGAGGACGGTCCACTGATTGCCACACTAAGTTAAGCCCCACCGGCCTAATAGTCCCAGCTTCGTATTCAGGTAACGGTAGTCTCTGTCTCATGGATTCTCACATTAGTCTGAACATTATGTATGTACGTTATATGCATATGTCCGCGCAGTCTGATCTTCAGAATAGTGTTGTGGTGTGAGGCTACGACGTGACACAGTGGTGGAATATTTTTATGCGAGAACTATTTTGATATCGTCAGCACGTACGTTTAGATTTGCAGGGCATTTGTGTGAGAGAATATTGGAAAACCTCGCAGGTCTTCGAAGAAATTGGAGCGCTCGTTCGTGTGTCGTAATATCAGGACACGGGAACGGGGGTTTCAAAATGATGACTTAAGATCATGTTGCCGAAAGTGATGTGCACGACGTCATAGGCTGAGGAAGACATAGACGCACAGACCACACTGAACCCAAGCGAGGTACAAAACCTGGAAGAATCCTTAATTCCAGTTGGCAAGAAGTAAAGTTGGTAATAGCGTGTGGAACACGACGCACAAGATTATGGGGATTTCCATGTGTTTAGCAAGTTATCCTGGGAACATCAGCCACTCAAATGATTTGAATGAACTTGTGGTGGCCCTTGTTGAGTTAAGGCCCAGGGAGGGTCTGTGTGTGTTGAGGACCAGCCCAGCCAGACCTGTCACCCACCATGCCCGAGATGATTGCCTCCCAAGACCCACTGTTGGCCTCGGTGTAGAGACTGAATACTAAATGCGAGATTGTTATGTAACCAAGTTGTGTGTTTTGCATGTTGCATCGGGTATTGGGCAATGCGTGGGATGTACTTGCATTTGTTATATAACGTATAATGTACTCGTTTCGTTATTTAACGTATGATGTACTCGTAGTGTTTCGTTATAACGTATAATATACTCGAAATGTTTCGTTACCGTTAGCATTCTTTGAGAGACGTTATGGACGCTTAACAGATGGCGTGTGTAGTCATGTACTAAGCTATATAAAGGCCTGCGTTATGTAAGCTTGTATGTATGGGTAAAGATCTCGCCTGTGTGTGGGGCCAACCTGTTCATCTTCCCTTTCCCACTTCACTAATCCAGAGTCACCAGCACAAGACACAAGGGTGTGAGTTGTTTTGCCGGTCTGCATGTTTCTATTGCAGCATGGGAAGTCATTAACTTTGATAATTGTAGTTAACGATGTCAATTTTCTGTGTTTAATAAAGTGGTGGGGGAGGGGGGTTCGGAAGCCTCCACACTGTCTCAGGATTGGTTCACATGGAATAGGAACCGCTCATTATTAGTGAAGCTGATGGTGTCGTAAGATATGACAGGAAATTGTATATAACGTATACCAGACTTTTGATAATTCGGGGGTCGTGTCGCAAAGTAACACCCCAGAAAATCTCTTGTGAGAATTGGTTATTTTGCTCGTGATGTTTAGTCGGGTGTCATCACCCGAGGACTTACGTCAGCGGCTGTCGCAGCCAAAGACAGTTACATCCAGGATGGGTTCGCCTGGCGCAGGGCTGTGCGTGGGGACGGTGTTGTGTTGGCGGTGCTTTGTATGAAATCATTTTCCTCTCCTTCGTCTCTGACTTGCTGCTCGGATGTCCTTGAGGATGGCTTGACGTCATCTTGGTTGACGTGCCTCTGTTCATGTCGCCGCACCGGCCGGCAAATATTATGTCGGTGTTTATAGGTCCTCCCTGCGCCCGCCCCCGTGGGACGTGGCCGAGGGGTTTACTCCCGCCTCACGATTGGCACCCCCTTGTTCCGCCTCACGCCCCACCACACTCCACCACACTCGCAGGACACAAACATCTTTGTTATTTACCCGTGTCTTTGTCTTAGATCCCCTCACCGTCCGCCCCACACGGGACCCGCCCTCCCCAACCCACGTCCTTGGAAAAGTCCTCCCCAATCCGCTCTCCCAGACTCTAGACCCAGATTCTCCCCACCCACTCTTTCTCACTGCTATTCTTTTTTATATTTTCGAATATCCCTCATCCATCTCCTGCCTTCTTATTCTTTGCCCGTCCGGAGCAACGTCTCCTCTAGCATTACATACCCTTTCCATCACTGTCTGTTCCTCTCTCCATCGCCCTCCCATTCATTCTTTCCACCCATCTTTCTTACGCTCTTCCTCTCCGTCCTCCTGTATATCTCTCTCATTATTTACTTTTCTCATTCTCTTCTTCTCCCCCCCCCCCTCCTCACATTCATCCTCATTACGCTTGACCTTGGCCCACAGCCGTCAGATACCCCTCACTCCTCACACTTTTTCCCCTCCATACTCTTTTGGCCAACCATTTCCCTACTTTCATCTCTCTCCCACCTTTTACCACTCCTCTGTCACCGGCCTCCTCCTCTCACTTTTCCCATTACCTCCTCCTCCTCCTCTTCCTCCTCCTCCTCCTCCTCCTCCTCCTCCTCCTCCTCCTCCTCCTCCTCCTCCTCCTCCTCCTCCTCCTCCTCCTCCTCCTCCTCCTCCTCCTCCTCCTCCTCCTCTTCCTCCTCCTCCTCCTCCTCCTCAGGTTCCATCATATAGTATTTCCACATAATATCCGTTGAAGGCTAATCCATCCTTCTCAGTTTTTACGAACGTTTCCTCTGGCACATTTTGCTTGCAGATGTTTTCGTCTTGTATCATGGACCTTCTCGATGCCTCTCAGCCTCGCCATGTTAACAGTGTGTTGAGCGAAAGTGTTTCTTGTGTTCTCTATGTTTCTCATTTGTTTCCCTATTCTGTACTTGAGTTAGTTCATGTATTGCGGGTGTAGGGGTTCGCACCCAGTGTTGCGGGTCTGGTGGGCCCAGTCGTACTTTGTGTTGCGGGTCTGGTAATGATCACCCCCTCAGCTAACCACCTGATCCTTGACCAGCCTTCTATCCATCATCCCCTCTCCAACCTTCCCCCGAGCTATCCCACATCCCCAGCCAGCCATCCCTTGAGCTATCCAAATCTCCAGCCATCCAGTCCACAGCCAGACTTCTCCTCCTGCCGTTAATACTTGGGAGGTGCTGGCCGGCCCGTTCATCGATTTCAGCTGATGAACAGTTTACTCATCTGTTTGTGGTTCCACTTTGGGCTGTGTTCCGTACGCTGTTTTTATGGTCCCGTGGGGCTAGGCTAACGTCCCTGGCGTGGCTTGGCTCTGTCGTTGACGTGGCTGAGATCATGGGATGCGGATGCGGCTCAGTGGGCTGAGATCATTGGGTTCGGCTCGTTGAGTTCAGACGATTGAGTTTAGTTTGCTGGAAATTGGTCATACCCTCGAAGGTCATCGTTTATCATATTATTATTATTATTATTATTATTATTATTATTATTATTATTATTATTGCTGTTGTTGTTATTTTCGAGTTTTCATTCAAGTTTCCGATTGTTTATTCATGATTATAGCTGTTACTTTATCCTGTCTAGTTGTCACTCACCAGCACACGTACTCATTATGTCATTTACTTCCAACGTGCCACAGGTCACACGCTGAATGATTCACTCATATATATATATATATATATATATATATATATATATATATATATATATATATATATATATATATATATATATATATATATATATTCTCCACCCACTCACACCCCCTGCAGTCTTCACTCCAGCACTATTTCCCCCTCCCCCAGTCATTGCCATAATTCAACCCTGGCCCGATTCCTTCATCTCCCACCCCCCTCCTCCTTCCTGCTCCCCCAGTAGCCCCTCGTCTCCCCCAGTCATGCAGTAGAGCGTGCCAGGAGAGGCGCTTCCCTCCCTCCCAGCAGGGGGGGTTTTATTGGTCCTAGGAGTGTGCTTGGCCACTGCCTCATCTTACCGAGTGCCGCTGTCTGCGCCACTCCCCCAGGGACCGTCTTCCCCAGCCGCTGTCTGCACCACCCCCCTGGGGGAACTTATCTCTCCCATCTGTTGTCTGCACCATCCCCCGGGGGGATTTATCTACCCCAGCCGTCAGGCCTATAGGCGGGAGGGAGTTGGATCGAGGGGAGAGTAAATAGGGAAGCGTAAGATGAGGAAAATTACGGGTGTGGTTGAGGGAGGACAGACGTGGGGAAGGCTGGGGGCTCCGTCCTTCCCCCAGGACGGAGCCCCCTGGGGTAGGAACTAGGGATGTCGGCTGCAAGAGGGAGGCTGTTAGTTGAATTTCCCAGGACGGAGTAATGAACAGTGTTGTGTCTTTTTTTTTTTTAATAGGATAGATAAGGGAAGATAAGTGGGATGGATTTGCATATGGTATTGACCATGACACGAAGGGGTATGGGGCCGCAGACATGATTTCCCAAAATGGATGAGGGGGGAAAATTGGGTTAACTTATACTGGTGTGTTGCACGATACGCAGATGGAAGGCGCAGTACTGGTGTGTTGCACGGTACGCAGATGGAAGGCGCAGTACTGGTGTGTTGCACGGTACGCAGATGGAAGGCGGCGTAGAACAAATAAGTAATGCATTTTCTTGTTCAGCCTCAACGTTGCATCATATTTTTGTTTTCCTCTCAGCAAGGTCAGTGGCTGAACAAACGTTTCCCCTCGCGACCTCTCTGCAATGTCTTTGTTCTTTGTGTAATTAAGTGCGTCGCGAGGAGAGAGTTTTTGCACCCGTGTTACCCCCGTCTCGTAACCTATTATATACACGTACCTCGTCTGTTGTACTCTTATGTGCGCACACACACACACACACACACACACACACACACACACGCAGGCAAACACAAGCCTCAATTAGTTACTGTTAACCAGACCCAAGGGGAGAGGGTGAACCTGGTTGTGGGTCGACTGCCGTGCCCAGGGTTCCATCCCGTGGACCCAACCTCGGGCGGACCCGCGCTGCTTGACGAAAGAGAAAAAATGACATACTTGGACGTTATGAAATACACACAATAAACTCAAGAATAAGAGTTTGGGTTTAGCTCATGTGCGTTTAATGTTTACGTCAAGAAACGTGTGCAGTGTATCTTACATCCGGCAGCGCAGTTGCTGCCTGGTCAGTTGGAGGGCGTGCTGCCTGTCGTTTGACGAACTGTCGTACGTCGTTGGGAGCCATGAATACGGTGGAAGGTGGATTTCTAGGTCGTCATATATGATAATATGTGACTGAGTATTGTAGATATGTCCATCGACATATATATATATATATATATATATATATATATATATATATATATATATATATATATATATATATATATATGTGTGTGTGTGTGTGTGTGTGTGTGTGTGTAATGTACATATCTTGACGACCTCATGAAACGCTCGTTACGCTGGTTAGGTTGCAATCGATCTACAGTTCCCCCTCAGCGCCAGATTGGTAATTACCCCACACTCCACAACGATTGGCTGTTTATACCATTTTCAGAGCTTTCTGCCCAGCGATTGGGCCCGGTTGTATTTACGAAGGCTTCATGTTCTTCGATTGGCCAATTCGAAGATTTTTTTTTTTTTCTAACTCATTTCCAGCCGGGTTATTGCAGGAGGTTTTTGTTATCAGTGCGCCATTGTGGCTGGGTGTGTGATAACCAGGGTCGTTGATCACCCTCGTAATTAAAGACGACTCAAGAGTTCCACTGACGGGAGAGGGAGGCAAGGCAGGCGGGTGGGAGGAGAGTGGGTAATGATAATGGCCGGGTGGGGCGCCGTGTTCCGGGCTCTGCTGGGCTGGGCTGGTCTTCGTCGGGAGGGCTGGAAAGTCTCCCAGTGACGGGTCGCGGCCCAGGGATGATGTGGGTCTCTCTCTCTCTCTCTCTCTCTCTCTCTCTCTCTCTCTCTCTCTCTCTCTCTCTCTCTCTCTCTCTCTCTCTCTCTCTCTCGGGGTGGGGTGGGGGGGGAGGCGCTCCCAGAAACAGACTTAATTGATGGTGATGACTAATTTGTTATTATAATCGACGCTAATGATTTTTTTTTTGATGTCGCGACACTCGATGTTGATTACGTTTTCTTGATGTTTATCCGAGACGGAGAGGGGTAATTAAGCGCCCTAATCAAGGCCATCAAATGAACGCTGTACATGTGTGATTTTTGCTCTCATTAATCTGTTAATTACTCTTAATATTATTATCATTATTTATTGGTTTTTCGTCATGATAATGTCAGTTACTCTCTCGTCATCTTTGATTGAGTAACTGCTTTCCATCATTGTGATAAATATTCATAACTTTGATTATCATGGATGGTAATTACTTTTTGGTTACGAGTCGATGATAATTACTTTTGGGTCATGATAATCGAAGTTGATTGCCTATGTAAACGTTAGGAATCTATGAGACGTGTAGCTATAGAAATATCGACGTTCTGTAAATATCTTGGAACTATTACTGTTGTGTAAATGAGAGGACGTGACACTAGTACTGTTGCGTAAATAAGAGGACGTGGGACTAGTACTGTTGTGTAAACAGAGGACATGAAAACACACCACCGATTTGTCGATCGTTGTGTAAATGGAGTACCTGGTGTGTAAATAGAATCACTGGAAACATTTCTGCTGTGTAAATATATCGTCATTGACTCATTTACATTTCTGTCAGTATCCAGGTTTACATTACCTGGTTCGCTCAGTATGAAATGATGACATTAATCATTTAGCATTTTTAATCAAGAGATGTAGCGAGTGATTAAAAAGGCGTTTTGCTTCAGTTTTTTCATTGTATTCGAATCAGAGTTCCTGCTGACTAATTGCTAAACCCTGGAGCCCGATGGTACGATCCTTGAGAACGACTGTGCGACCTTTGATGACTGCACGATCCTTGAGAACGACTGTGCGACCTTTGATGACTATACGATCCTTGAGAACGAGAACGACTGTGCGACCTTTGAGCATGACGGTACGACCCTCGAGCGTGACGGTACGACCCTTAAGCATGACGGTACGAACGACCTTTCTTTAGCTCGAGGATACGACCCATGGGTATGACGGCTTGTCAGTCCATTGACCATTACCCTTAAAGCTGGTAATTAGATAACCCTGAGAGAGAGAGAGAGAGAGAGAGAGAGAGAGAGAGAGAGAGAGAGAGAGAGAGAGAGAGTCCCCTCCCAGATCTCCTCCAAGGATCTTTGTTATGGAGCTTCGCGACCGCATCCCACTGGTGAATCGTACGTTCGCGTAACTCGCTTTTTTTTTCACGTCAACTTGGTACTTAACGTCAACTTGGAACCCATTTGCTTACGTCAACTTGGAACCCATTTGCTTGGATATAGAGGATGCTGAGTGTATAAGGCGACGTTGTCCTGGGTTTGTACAGTAAACTAGAATATTAAGCTTATTTACTGGCAGGCTCGCTGCACTGTTGTGGAAGCTGCCTTTTGTACGCTGGGGTCCGGGATGTTTTTCGAATGCCTTACGTTTTGATTTGCATGAAAGTCCCGCGGCGGAGTTGCTTATTAAATGGTGCCATGAATTAATAGGGCACAGCCCTAACGTCGTAACCCACTGTGTAGCAACTGGTGAACCCTCGCCGTTTTATTACAGAGAAATTGTTAGGTAGATTCTTAAAGCTTAGCGGATTTTGGTGAAGATTTAACACACACATATGTTCGTGATATATATATATATATATATATATATATATATATATATATATATATATATATATATTATAAAGACGTGATGGAATTATGTGTGTGTAAGTGGGTTAAAGTTTGAAGCGAGCGAGTGAGCTGAGGTTTTGTCTTGTGTCAAGTGGTTCAAGAGTCGTCAAGTGGTGGGGATTGTCTGCAGGGTGGGGAGGTTAACGCTGCCCTCCCCTGCTCCCCGAATTACAGCATTCCCCCCCCCCCCCCCCCATGGGTCTCTTCTCCCTGTCGGATGGGTAAATTGGGAGGATAGGAGTAGGAAGGAGTAAGGCGAGAGAAGGTGAAGGTCAGCTGAGGGGGAGGGCTGAGGGAATTGCATGGAGAGAGAGAGAGAGAGAGAGAGAGAGAGAGAGAGAGAGAGAGAGAGAGAGAGCCTTGTAGCTTGTGAGTCACCACAACAGCGGGGAAGGAGAGAGGACTGGGGTGGTAATTACCGACTCTGGAGAGTTGTTATGGTCTTCACGACGAGGTGTGTGGGTGGGTGGGTGGTTGGACGAGGGAGGTCAGGTGGGGGTTGGGGGGGATCACGCTCACCACACGCCCCTACCTGCCTCCACCACCCTCCTCCCTCCCCATCTCCCCATCCCCAGACTCTCCCCGCAATAAAGGGTGTTTGCGAGAGCGCCTCTGGAGGAACCCGAGATGATAAGAATCGGGAGGGAATGATCACTCAGGGTATGGAGGGCGGTGAAGCTGCTGTAACTGCAGGAGGAAAGGTTAGGCATTGTGGGGATTGCTTGCTGCCTGAACTGACCCACTCCAGACGGCTGGGACGACCTCCTCTTCAGGAGCTGTGACTTTACGCATCCCCAGGTGATCAGAGGACCAAGGACTACCCTGGTAGTGCCTGTAGAAGGGCAGTGAATTAGTACCGGGAGTAAGAAAAACAAACCTCACCACAGGATGAATTGAGTGTAATGAGTTTTCTTTCTCCTGCAGTCAAGGTTCCGTAGTTAGAGTCTCGAAGTTTTTAAGACGACAAGCTTTAATAACGATAAATATACAGCGTTCGAAGTACACAGGGTTCGGGTCCGAGGCCAGCAAAGAGAAGGTTTCAAACCTTTATTTGGAAATACCTTTCTATATATGCCTCTATATGTATATACCTGTCTATATATACCCCCCCCCCCCTCTCTCTCTCTCTCTCTCTCTCTCTCTCTCTCTCTCTCTCTCTCTCTCTCTCTCTCTCTCTCTCTCTCTCTCTCTCTCTCTCTCTCTTTCTCTCTCTCTCATATATATATATATATATATATATATATATATATATATATATATACTGAATAAACTGCCTGTTATACCATAAATGAAAGAATAACTTCATGCCTCTATCCTCCTCCTCTCACTTTATGTCTCTCTCTCCCCTGACGGCCCTTATCTCCCTCCCTGCCTCATCTTATCTCCCTTCCTTTTCCATCGTGCCTCCCTCCCTGCCGCACCTTGTCTACCCCCTCCCTGGCTGGCGTGCGTCAGGCGCAGCGCTGTGCTGCGGTGCCCGGGCCCTCCACAGCATCGGTGCTGTGCAGGTCACCGCTACAGTGAAGCCGTCCGCCAGCATCTCCAGCTCCGCAACGTCGTTAATTAATCCCCCCCACCCACCCACCACCACGCCACCCCGAGCTCCTACCCCCCCCAAAAAAGAAGCTTATAATCCCTCACTCGGCAGGCTTTGGCGCAAGTCCTTTAGTAAAATTAGGCGCTGGAGACTCTTAGTGACCGGGATTATACTGGTTTTTCCTTTATTGACACTCTGGGTTTGGGGGCATCATAGTGTTACATCATCGGAGTTTTATTTTTTTTCACACATTTACTCTAGGATGAGGCGTTGGGAGGGCGGCAACAGACCTGGAGGAGGATGGCAGGGTTTCGGTGTCCCAGTGTGGAACGGGAACTGGTGCCGGGTGGGTTCGCAACGAAAAATTTCTGTGAATTATATATTCTTGCCGCGGCGCGCAGCAGTAGGGTGGAATGGTTGGAGGGGGGTCTGCGAGTATATTGAGCCGTACGGCCAACCAGGCAGGCCCCGGCCCCAGCCAGGGGACGTGACGCACTGCAGGTGTAACTCAGATGTGTAGCTGGCCAGCCACACCCCCATCACAGTGATGCTGGCCAGCCACACCCCCACCACCACAGTGATGCTGGCCAGCCACACCCCCACCACCACAGTGATGCTGGCCAGCCACACCCCCACCACCACAGTGATGCTGGCCAGCCACACCCCCACCACCACAGTGATGCTGGCCAGCCACACCCCCACCACCACAGTGATGCTGGCCAGCCACACCTCCACACAGTGTCTGTAGGACGGTCTATCCTGGATGGTGACAGTGCACGTGCCAGTGTTGGCCACCAGGACTGGTTACCACACCTAACCCTCCTTGGTGCAGTATCGTAACTGGTGCTAAGGAATGGTGCATCAATCCAGTGTTTTTAAAGGTGATAACACTGCAGATGTACCATTAGAGTATCCTCAAACAATGTACCTCGCCTCACGGTACACTGGGGACGACGCAACGTTTCCCCGTATGGTACAGAGGGACGATGCTCCTCCCCCTATGGTACAAAGGGACAGTGTACCTTCTCGTATGGTACGAAGGTACGATGTACAACCGACACCACCTTCACGTTACACATACTAACAATAAATCCGAACAAAAAAAAAAATTGAAATACAACAGAAGAAACAAAACAATAGGGGCTACACTTGCCCTTCACCAGTGAAAGGTAGGCAGTCGCTGTCACATATGTAGGATTGGAAGGGGAGGAAGGGGCCCACATGTTTAGTATGCACACATCCCTTTAGTAACGGAGCCGTGTGAATTCAGTGTGATCCCTAGGTGTGTAGTGTGAGGCAAGTGTTTTGTGTGTGTGTGTGTGTGTGTGTGTGTGAGTATCGGTGGCAAGTGTTGTGGTACAGATGTGAGTGTGTGTGTGTGTTGATGTGTTAAATGTTAATCATCGCCCCGAGCCATGATGTGTGCTGCAGAGCTCCGAGAGCGAGGCTGTGCCTGGTGTAGTCTTGGGTTCTACTACCGTCGACGTACACGGAGGCTGTTTACCCTGTCTCGTGTTGTATGAATGCTCGTTACGTGCGCATCGAGGAGTGTGTGTGTGTGTGTGTGTGTGGTGTTCGTCGGTACCCGGTGAGTGCGTGCGGCGGAACGTCTTGGGTGGTGGGGTGCGTTAATGTGCCATGTTTGTTGCAGGTGTTGGTAAAAGCCTTACTGGGGTGTCCCTTCCAGAGCCCGTCGCGTCGCTGCATCTCGTGATGGCGCGCAACACCCAGACACTGAGGAAGTAACTCCGTCCTTCGCTCGATCCCTTAAAGTACCAGAAAATAAACCGCAGAGAGCGAAACTCCCAAGTGGGAAAATACCTGTTAAGTGTTATCTGGACAGAAACTGAAAAGATAGTAAAAAAAAAAAAAAAAGAAACGTGCTGAGTCAAAAGTTTGGTCCTTTTCTCGAAGAAGAACGAGTGATATCAGGTTGTGATGGTGGGTCGCGAGGGCTGAGGCAGCTCCGGTCCAAGAGAAAGAGAGTCATATCGCAAGCAAAAGTTACGAGAGAAGTTACACGAAGTTCCTCCCCGGACTCGCACCCGCCCTGCGAATACTCAGTTCCTGGACAAGTTCTGTGTTGGCTCCCTCCTGGCGTGACACTGAACCAAAAGTGCACGGTCGTCTACAGGCTTCCAGACTCCATATATATTTTTTAAGTCTTCTAGAAAGACCTTTTTAAGAGCTGATATCAAAAGGTGAGGTGTGCGGGTGACGTATCCACCCCCCGCACGTACAGCCACACCTAACCCCAGGCTACGGAACCGTGTCTTCTACCATTCGAGGATTATTTTGGTCAGCTGGTCTTGTGGCGTCATCCGTAACCATGGCAACGGCAGTGGTCAACGGCGATGAGGTCACGGAGATGGGCAGGGTGTCATCCTTTAAGGTAAACACTGTACCCAAATTCTTTTCTTTTCTCTCTCTCTCTCTCACATTGTAGATCAGTCATGTGCTTTAGGCTTGAAGGGTCATTTCAAGAACCTTAATGTAGGTTATTTATTGCTTGGAACTCAGGCCAAGAGGGTCTAGCTGTGGTTAATTACTGCTGTGGAAAAGGCTTAATTATAGCTGTAGAAAACGTTTCTCTCTAAAACGTTTTAAGCCATAAACAGACACGAAGTATTCAGTACTGGAATAAAAAAAAAAAAAGGAATCCTCAGTCCATGTATATACAAATAGTTATCTTTCCCTGAGTCAGAAACTTCAGAGTGAGTTCCTGGAGTTATTGATACTTGTACACACGGACGTGAGATAAACCATCACGGGTATAGAGAAGAGAAGGAGTTGTGAGGCTTGTTGTAGGGGAGGGATGGCCATTGGCCCCAAACCCTTGATGACTTAATTACCCCACTCCCTGTGCATGGGAGTGGGGTGGAGAGTACAACGCAGGACGGGGATGCAGGATCATCATTATTGTAATTACTCCTGTAATTACCTTGCTAGTGTAGGGAGGACTGATGCTAATGGGTAGATTACGTCCTTAATGACCCAGCTAGGAGTATAAGTGGGGATTAACCTATTTGATTTTTATATTCATTTTTTTCATTTTTTCTTCAGCAGCATAGGTAAGTTTAGTCATGTTAATTGCTGATTGTATGTAAATTTTCGAGTTCCCTGATGTCCTAGCTCTAAGCATAGTTTAGCCTAATCTAATTAATTAATGATAATTGGTGATTAATTAATTACTTCATCTAAACGTAGGCTATGTCTAGGATTGCATTAGTTGGGAACATAGTAACATGATTTGGGCTGTTCATGATGATGACATATGATTCATGTATTTATGCCCAGCTTGCAGAGATACATATCATTAATGAGAGACTGGGAATGAATAATCAATTATCCTGTGAATGTTTCTTCAGTGACTTGGAAACATATTCATTTTTAGATCTTTTTTTTTGATAATTCTTAGTTGATAGTTTTGACTCGGGCAGCCGTATGGTTGAATGTGGTTATAATTGTTAATTGGGTTGATTCAATTACATCTTCAGTGACGCATCTAGGAATAGAAGCCCACGTTGGTTTATTGAATATCATGTTGAATTTATAAATATAAAGACTTCATGGCTGACAGATGACCAGTCCACTCGTTCATTTATGTCAAGTGTTTCCCCACAATTATCACAGTTACTGTGGTTTCTGTATAGAAGAGTTTTGCCAGTCAGTTCTCTGCAGAACTTTGGGGATGTGCTCGCCCTAACCTGCGCTTGTGACAGTGTTATGTAAGAAAACATTAATTCCCCAGGAAGTGTTTGCTTCTGCTGATGGGAGTGGGTCGCTGGCAGCCTCTGCCTCTCTCACGACCTTCTTGAGAAAGTTAACTTATATATATATATATATATATATATATATATATATATATATATATATATATATATATATATATATATATATATATATGATTTTCGGTAGAGATATTTTCTCAGTAAGCATCGTAGAAATGAAATGAAAACGTCTAATGTCAAAAGTTTGGCGCATTAACAGCCAAGTTGACTCCTGCTTTGCCCTTTTTAAGTGTCTCATTTTCCTCAGGGTATAGAGTTTACAGGAGGTTGGTTGCGGAGGCTTGTCTCTATCCCCTGGCACCGTGTGTCCCTTATAGAGACAACTCATTGTTTGTTATGTAACGAGAGAGATTAAAACCCTCCGGCAGAATCATCACGTATAAAAGGTTAAGACCCTGTATTGTGTACGTTTAAGTCGTCTTATTGAACGGGTTTTCATGTGACACCTGATGCTAGATCATGTGATACCTGGGTCTGGATCGAGTGATTCCCTGGTACTAGATCATGTGACACCTGGTACTGGTTCTTTAACCAGGCAAACGGGTGTGGAGGCAAGCATGGTTCTCACTGAGGCAGAGTGTCAGGCTAAAGAGTGCTGTTGATGTGGCTGCCGTACGTACGTGGAGTGTCTCAGGGAAGAGATGTGTGTCTGATGCTAATGCTCTGTAGGGCGTGGAGCAGCAACGCCCTTCAGAGCCCTCTTCCTGGAGGGGTAAACCACCGTACGTTATAGGGTCAAGATATTGTATTACCCCCTCCATACACTGGTGGAGTAAGATATTATATTACCCCCTCCGTACACTGGTAGAGTAAGATATGGTATTACCCAACTGAGAGAGAGTCCAGATATATATGTATAAAAAAAAATACGTCACTGTTATTGCTTTAACATAGAACCGAGGAGAAATGTGATATATGTTTGCCAGGGGAAATGTGATAACGTATACCTAGTATTGAGTTGGGTTATATGACTGAACAAAAGAAATCGCTCTCCCATGATATGAAAAAATAAAATCAGACATCTTACTGCTCTACAAAGAGAGGTAGTTTTCTTATAGTAAGGCCATGCAGAGATATATATATATATATTCTCCTGTAGTATAGCCGAAGCTAGATAGATGAGGTGAGGTATAGTGTGACGGCACACAGAGCTCAGGTTATTTCAAAGTAGACGAGAGATCACACTGGTGAGATGCTGTGAGATAACTGGGAAATGGCAGACTCGTCTCCACCTCCTCGTATTCTAGGAAGGAAATCGTGAAGTTTGGGCATGTCTGTGTGTCTGTCAGTCAGTCTCTTTGTCTGTCAGCTTCCCCTTCGCCAGTCTGCAGGTATTACCTCCGGCTCCACTGCACCTCTCCTTCCTCCCCGCCGATCTCTTGACGCAGCCTTTGTGTTTTTTTCTGTAACGATGCTCACCCGTACGGGGAGAGGGGGCCCCGTGCTGCCGAAGGAGTAGCCGAGGATTGATGAAGATCTCAGGGATGTCCTCTGTGTGTGTGTGTGTGTGTGTGTGTGTGTGTGTGTGTGTGTAGGGGAGGGGAGAGAAGGGCCGGAGGTGTTGAGCCAGATTGGGGTGTGGGTGAAGAGACTAGGGCAGGCTGACGGGAGGTCCTGCTGGGGATCGGAATATCACTTGATTGGAATATCGCAAAGTTGATGACGGTATCGTCTCGAGGATTAGAAGACACTGAAGACGTGACTACAGTCCCTCGTCGAGAACAACACCCTGAAATGAACGTGTTATAAAAACGGGTTACAACAAAAACAAGAATAAGACTTTTGAGGAAAGTCGGGATACGTCTTGAAAATGGTGTTGACTTCACGAAGGTGCAAGACTATAAGGTACACGGTACGGTCGAGAGAGAGAGAGAGAGAGAGAGAGAGAGAGAGAGAGAGAGAGAGAGAGAGAGAGAGAGAGAGAGAGTTGTTGTTCTCAGGGATTGTGGGTACGCCATCTGTACCATACACCAATAACCTTCAAGGCCATCGAGACGCTGTAAGTAGATAAGGAAGCACAAGATGTGAGGAGAGGGGGTGGGTGTGTGTGTCATCAACTAACAAACAATCTGTTGCCCGGTAACGTCTTGAGCGCCAGGTCAAGATCCTTGCTCATGATGGGCCTGGCCTGGCCTTTGACCCTAACCCTGAAGTGATCAGGTCAAAGCCCATGCCTTTGATCACCGAGTCAGTAAGTCAGGTAACCCAGCTGTTGCAGCTTGGCCTACAGAGCCGCTCATCCGAGTTTTCCGCTCTGTTAGATCGTTGAGAGCAAATGCTCTAATGATTCTGTGTCGAAATGCCACTTAATATGTCCATTTATGACGGCCTCTGATATGATAAAGGTGAGGTACAACCTCGTCATCAGGGTGTGAGCGAGTGATTGATCACATCTGGGCCTTTATCGATCAATTATTATCATCATCATCATCATCATCATCATCATCATTGCATCCCGTTGGTTGACTCAGCACAACGTAATTGGTTTTCATCCCGTGTAAAGAAAAGAATATTAGAGTTTCATACGAATTATTATCTTCCATCTGTGTTATCAATCAAACTCTCTCTCTCTCTCTCCCTCCCTCCCCTTCCCCAACACAAGAGTTTTTATATCCAGTATTACGTACGAGCTTCGTATTTCACATTGTCCCGGGAGGCTTCAATTCTTTTCTTTCCTGTCTTCGTTCGAGCTTTTCATTTCAGCATCTAAACCATCCTCTCCTTTTCTTTGTGGCCGCCTTTATTCCAGTGTCTGTTCCAGTTTGTTCCAGTGTCTGTTCGAGTCATCGTTCCAGTTCGTTCCCTTATTCTCTTACACCTTTTCTGTTTCCATTCCAGTTGTTCTTGTAGTGTTCGAGTCATCATTCCAAGGTTGTGTTTAGTATTGTTCCAAGGTTTTTCTTGTTTCTGTTCCATTTGGTTTTATTCGAGGCTGTGTTCCAGTTTCCGTTGGAGCTGTTGGTCTAATGGGCCGCTAGATGGCACCCGAGGCCATTTGGCTCCCCAGTTCCTGGAAATATACATGATATCATGTTCCTCAATGTTGGTGATACTCTGGATCTGTTGAAACTGATGTGGAATGTGGAAATGTTATGTACGAGATGTCTGAACCCGATGTATGGGACCTCTTCATATAGGAGTTTGTACACGCATGTCTGAGGTCTTGTGGAGACGATAGGACACAAAATGTGGAATAAATATAATGATTATAAGACTTAAGTTGCCTTCTGTTAGGTTTTTAAAGTGAGTGAAGTAATCTGGTTGGGAAACCATTCGTTACTTTGTTAATACCGAAGGTAATTTTAAGGTATTGAGCACGACAGTACGACCCTTGAGCGTTACTAGATGATGACCCCGTCTTTAACCTGATACTCAAGGGTCAGGTCAAAGTTGGGGCCATTATATCCACGGGTCTTGTCCAAGAGGTTAAAGTCGCCTCTGGGTACAACACGGGTCGGGTCGAGTAGCGTTCGAGCCTCTGGCTCTCTTGTGTTGAATTTAACAGGAAACAAGATGAAAAGAGAAAGACTGTGAATGCGAGGGCGTGTGTACCCGGTTGTTCTGCTGGTGTGAACGGCTTGTCCTTGTCAAGGTTCATCAGGCGGAGGTGAGGGCGAGGACCTGGCGTGGACAGACCAGATGGGATGGTTCGAACTTTTTTTTTTGGTCGTCTGTAATCCTTTTGCGCTACCTCTCTCACAGGGTGAGCAGGAGGTGCACAGTAAATTTGCCGGGGTGACGGCACAAATCAGATCAGTCCAACACCCACCCCAGCATCTCCTGCAGCAGGGAAGGTGGTGGTGACTCCTTGCTTTAAAGATGCCGTTGGTGTGTTGTAGAATGAGAAGGTTTTCCGCGCTCAGTTATGAACCTCGATAGAAGGCAGTGGCAGTGTATGTATTACCTCTGGAAATGCTGAATAATCATGGTCAGGAGCGTACAGTCTCGCTGGGTACATTTTTTGGGCATAAGTTTAGTGCAGAATGAAAGCGTAATGCTTGGAATGAATATGTTATGCTGCAGCCAGGGGACATGTCTGAGGATCAGGATGTAAAGGCGTAGTTGGGCAAACTCCAGAGGGGAAACAAATCCTCCATAACAACAAGGAATAATTTTCCTTGTTAGTTGTTGATGTGTGAAGCGTTGACGTGTGGTGAAGTATAACCTACGACATTACAGATGGAATATTTACCCTTGGTTCAACGAATGTTTATATTACGTGTCATGAACTTGCACACACACACACACACACACACACATACACACAGGTCAGCCTTGGATCGCACCCGCCTGATGTTGCAGTCGGCCTACACCCAACCCAGGTGCTGGTCAATGAAATGGTTACCTGGCTTAGACTTGGGTGTGTGTGTGTATAGGTGCATGCATACATGCATAGGAGTACACATATATTTAGAATTAAGATACGGGGCATCACGGATGTAAAACTCTCTATCTGTAACACAAATGATAATGCTGTACACCCATAAATACTCCGTACTCAAAGATTTGTGTGTACAGATTCACGTTATGCAATTTGGACGTTTGTTGAGGTGAAGGTAACTGGAGAGCTCTGCCTGTAGGTCCAAACTTTTCAGACGACCTGTTTTCTGTCGAAAGATCTGAAGGGGGGACTTTGGAGAGGATAGAGGCTCCACGGCTGGCTGGGTGGGAAGGAAACCCTCCCGCATCAAGTACAAGAAAAGCTCTGGTGGTCTGGAAGAAGGCAAAGAAAAGAAAATGGAAGACTCCAACATGGAAATTACTTCACTGCTTTGGGTAAAGACGAGTTCAGTCTTCCTGCTGGTCTTTCGGAAAAGAAGAGACAGAAAAAAAAGAATCCTCCTCGTTTCGTTTTTTTTAAATAAAAAGACATTTTCTAACCACGGAATCAATGTAGATTACAAAAAGAATTCATCCTGATTGTGAATCAACGGGCACCAGCCCGCAATTAATTTCACAGCAGCTTAGGTATAGTTTAAAAAAAAAAAGAGAGAGAGAGACTTTTTTTGTGTGTGGGTTTTCGTTTGTTTGTCTGAGGTAAACACTGTGTGGGTCATTGTTGTGAGTTCTGGTAAAGAAAGAGACTTTATCCGTCAGCGTCCGGGGGCCGGCGGGCGAGGGGCCTCCTGTGGTCTTTGATGGTCCTCTCGTTCACACATTCCCCTCCACAACAGTCCCGGAAGAGGAGGTTGTGGTGTTGTAGGTAGCGTCCTGCACCGGGAACTTCCGGGATGTCAACATCACTTGACCCAAGACATCCACCGTTGGGGACTATATTATCCCAACATGCACCGTTGGGGACCATATTATCCCAACTGGCACCGTTGGGGACTATATTATCCCAACATGCACCGTTGGGGACTCTATTATCCCAACATGCACCGTTGGGGACCGTATTATCCCAACATGCACCGTTGGGGACCGTATTATCCCAACATGCACCGTTGGGGACTATATTATCCCAACATGCACCGTTGGGGACCGTATTATCCCAACATGCACCGTTGGGGACCGTATTATCCCAACATGCACCGTTGGGGACTATCATTATCCCAACATATACCGTTGGGGACCGTATTATCCCAACCTATCTTGGGATGCTAGGCGTTTCGTGGGATCCATAAAGGGATGTGATCCTCCAATGGCTTGAGCTGGGGACATCATGACGCGGGGGATGTTATGATAACAGTGGAGACATTACATACCTGTGTACTCCCAGTGTGCTACCGTACTCCTGTTGAATTACACAGTACACATTCCTGATGTACAGAAAGGTCGATGTATCTGTGATGAAGGCACTCATATTATTGCTTTGGTGCACATACACGAGGATGTATGGTAATGATAATTAAATTTTTGGATCATATTTTCGCCTTTGATGATATAGTCTATTGATTCTTTTTTTTATTTGGAATAAAACACATTAGGGAATTATAATGACGCCGACTGAAGCATTAATTGAAGTGCACGTTGCTGTAGATTCTTTTCCCAGGTAGACTGGTGTAGGCTAATGCATTTCCTGGGTAAAAGATGATCAAATACTGTAATTTGTAGCGAGCAACACTGGTGACTGGGTTTCGTTAAACACACTCGCCCGATCCAAATCAACCTCATTTGACTGGATTTAATCATTCATTTATTATTATTATTATTATTATTATTATTATTATTATTATTATTATTATTATTATTATTATTAACATACAGTCTCGCTCTTGGTGCGACCGCTGGCAGGCAGAGTCCGGTAACACCCGCATGAACTGCGTACAGTACGCTGTAAGATGTCTGCTAAAGGGACCTGTTTGCACTGTGTGAAGAAGAGAGCAACACGATAATTGATATTTTCATTGGCTTTCTCGAGATGTAGTTTCGTTATATTGGTCTACACTTACGGGTAATTGACTTTTGTTCGACGGTTCGTACCTGCGTGCCGTTTCGTGCATAAGTGAACTGATGAAATTATGACCATTTATCACACAGGATCCCCACATGAGACGGAGTTTGGTTCTGTATTGCGTATATACGTACAAGAGGAGGGTCAGAGTTCATGACCCATGGTGGATGATGAGTGAGTGAGTGAGTGAGTGATCGTCTCCAGCGTGTTACAGTCGTCTGCAGATACAGACGTTACAGCGAGACTGTAGCTGGAGAGGCTGTTATCTCTCGCTGGAATCTCAAGCATCCCCTCACTTATCTCTCTCTCAATCCGCCTTTCGCCGTCTCCCGTGCCTCATCTCACGCCTCATTATCTCCCAGTCTCTCTTATTCTACTCTGTACCGTCCTCATGCCTCATAGATGACCCCCCTCCTCCTCATTACCTCCCTGTGTTCGTGTCTTTCATTTCCCCACGTACCATCAGCCCGGCATGAGGAGTTCAGCCATGCCTGACCAACTCCTGCTTCCGCTTCCTTTACCCTGCTCATCGATGTATTGGAATCCCATTTGCAGTATTGAGTCTGCTGTTCAGAACCGCAAAGTGCAAGACAACAAGATGCTTTGGCATTCGCCAGGTCGCCACAAGCATGGAAAAAATGACGACAAGACGATGTTTATAAGGTCATTTCGGTGATCAGTTTGTGCCATCAGTAACGGATGTGGAACACTTGTATGAGGTAGAGGTTTGTGGAATGAGGATGGCTCCAACTGCACTTGCCTGTCCCTCACCCTATACAGGAAATTTGACCTCTAGATTTGTAGAGGGAGGTAGAATGTTAGCCAGCGGGCCTGTCACAGTGTAGTGTTTTGCGCAAGCATGGCCCCAAGCATTAATACTGGGGACATGACACTACCCATGTAGGTGGATGCTCCCGTGGTGATTGCATGCCTTGACTGTCAGGTGTGTGTGTGTGTGTGTGTCAGTATGGCCCTTCATATAAGGCAGGATATAACGTGTACGTGAAGAAACCCCGATGGTTTGCCCGTCCCCCGCCACGCCATCAGTGGTGGCCTTGTGACGTCATGCGACACTGCAGGGGCTTTATTTATGCCGATAGTGTCTGGAGGGTTTTAGGGGGGGGGGGTGCTGCAGGTGTATCTCCAGCCACTGTTTTGCTATATTTGCTGTATTCGATGTCGCTTTTGTGGTAATATTTGATGCTGTCACGTCCAGTTACCTCTGAAGTCATGCTGTATGGTCCTTGGTCTTATCTCGTATTAAGAGGTCGCCCGAACAACTCATCCTCCTGTGATAGCAGTGTGCTCGGGTGGGGTTGTTACCTTGAGGATGTTATCGTCGCTGTGTTATCTCCTGGACCCTCCCCCCCCCCCTGCCCCACAGTGGACGGCATACCTACCCCTCATTTCTTTCGTAGGATGGTGTGGGTGTCGTCTGTCATCATGACCGTAAAGTAATGACCAGATGACTGAAGTTTTATCTGGTGGAGGCTTAGGCTTGCTGAGGGTCGTCTAGGATCGTATAAGGTTTAAAAGTATTTACCTCAGAGGTTCTCGGGAGTTTCCCAGTGGTCGAGGCTAGTTATGTCGTGTTCCCCCTGGTAGAAGTAATGTGTTTCCCAAGTGTGGCGTGGAGGTCGGTTTGCTCAGTGTTCGGCTGCTGGGGCCGCGTCAACTCTCTCTCTCCCTCCCTCCCTCTCGTCAAGTCGATCATAACCGGTCATCAAGTTCGGTTAACGCAGTAAACGTACAAGAGGCCGCTTCTTAATCCCCGTGGTCGTCAAATCGCCAGTTATTCCGTGGCGAATTCATCTCTGATATGCGATAGTCATACGGTCTGTTGGTTCGTAACGTTTACGATCTGCGATACATATTCATCGTATATCGTCTGACGACTTGATTCGTGTGCTTCCCATGAAAGTTGGTGTGTGTACTACACCCTCAGCAGCGTGTGGCGGGTGTAATTACTGAACTGCAGCGTACACACCCCTGTGGACGAACACTGCTGAGGAAGACGAGGAACAGCACACACTTGCATCTGTATACATATGTCAAGTTGATCTGAAGTTACGTTTCAGTTCATGTGCAAAATGCGTGTTGCATAGACGCATAATTGAACTCAGTCGTCATTGTTGGTGACGATTTCTTTCTGTGGCAGGTTGTTATCCGGCACCGAAGCCGTACATCAGTGGGGAAAGGAAACGTGATTTGTGCTCAGGTTTTCGTTTGAATGAAATTTACAGATTTGTTAAAAAAAAAAAAAAACTCGTGTAACTACCGTTATTGTTACTATAAATTCATTAGTGTTATATTGTTCACAGGAGGGCAGGTTTTCTATGAAGGACAGATAGACGTCAGATGTGACACGATTGGCAGTTTAATAAGACAAAGGAAAACTTAGTGTGCGTGGCAAATAAGACATTCTAAGTGGAAGTTTGATACATTCTAAAGTGGCAATTTTGACATATTCTTAGTGACGCGATACGGCAAAAAGAAAACCCATTCCAAGTGGCAATTTAAAGCAAAAGAGGGGGGAAAAAGCCCTTTTGAAAGGAGGGTTTGAAAGGAAAAAAATGTCCACCATGAACGGAGAAGAGATGCCCCTGCCTGACATAGGGCCCGAGGAACAGGCCGGATTGGTGGAGATACGCCGGGTGCTCGTCAGGATGGACTCCCGCAGATGTAAGCGCCAGCAAGAAATGTGTATGTGTGTCTGGAGTACACGAGTAGGAGGACAGATAACAGGAGATCTGATACTACTGGTTATGTGTGGTCATCGTCACTGAACTAGGAACAGGATCGTGAAGCAGGAGGCTTTTTGCTTGGCTTGTGGGTTGTCCTGGTAGTCTTGTGCCTCGGGCTGGAGTTGTGGTAGTTGTCTGGGTTGTGTTGGGGGGGGGTTGTCCTTGTCCTTGTAGGCCGGGGTTGTGGATGGCTGTGTGTCTGCTTTGGTCGTGGAAGGATTCTCCAGGTGCACGGGGTGTGGTAGTCGGGGGCTGCACCAAGGTTGTCCTTGTGTCATTCCTGCTTCGAACTCCTCCCGAGTCTTGGTGGGGGTGTGAGGCGTGAGGGGCACTGGTTGAGCTTGACGCCAGAGGCCCCCCTGGCTCACACCCCTAGGTGTCAGCTGCGGCTGGAGTAGACCAAGTCATTGGGACAGCCAGGATCTGTAGAGCTTTGTGGGTGTATCGTCTGCTGGCCTTCCTATAATTAAACTTTCAGGAGCTGAATTCCTTAAAGCCAAGTACCAAGGGATCACACAGCGTTGTGCTGCTCAAGGGTCGCACCGTCAAGGAGCTAAACCGTTCTCTGTGGCTCCTCGCTCTGCCACTCGACGCGTCCCTGTAAACAACATGGGTCTCCTGAGCCACTTGGTGACGTCAGCATGTCATACAGTATCATGTAACGTTGGTTGTATGTCTGTGTTCAGTGGAGCAGGTCAGCCATAGCAGTAACTCTAGGCACCAGTTGTTAGGAACCATATTTATGTATACAAATGTTAAGCGAGGGTTGTTGGTAGACCTCATACCGAGTACAATCAGGATGAATGGAATGCCCGGGTATTTTATGGCCATCAGTGCGTCTTCTGGAGATCAGGACGACGAAAGAGGCGTGTGTGTGTGTGTGTGTTCCTCATCCCTCACACGATGTTCTAAAGCCGAACGGTTAATGGAGGCTGTGGGACGATAGCGCGGCTTGAACACCGTGAGTATTGTATGGTGGTGCGCTGCTCCTGCCGCTCATATGTTCCACATGAAATTAGGTTGTTTTTAGTTTCCCCTCTTATATATATATATATATATATATATATATATATATATATATATAGAGAGAGAGAGAGAGAGAGAGAGAGAGAGAGAGAGAGAATGGGGTTGATGGGCATTGTAACGATTGAAGGGAGGGAGACAGAAGAGGCGTGGGGACAGTGGGCCAGGAGAGGCATGTATGCACCTCCGGCAGGTTTGGGCGGAGGGCGTATTGAGAGGATGACCCGGGCGGGTGGTGAGGGGAGGAGGAATTAGCACGGGTTTGATGAGACTGAATGTAAGGGCGGAGGACACGGGGGGGAATGACGCGGTGAGACTTCGGGAAACACCTGGGGATGAGAGCGAAGTGGTGAGGAGTATGGGAGTCAGCGGAACGTTGCTCTAGCCTGCGGAACTGGTCACCCATCCGGGTAGTCCCTCCTGGGAGCGACCAAGTTGCCCATGTAAGTAACTTTGGAACAAGGATCGAGGCAGACGAACTCATGGTCGGTCAGAGGGACGTCCCTGAGAGGGACGGGGGCTCAGAAGGCATCATTTCCAAGAGGAAAGTTTCTGTCCTACTTGACTAGTGAGGAGGATGAGGGAGGAGGTGCCTCGCACGTCACCATATGCCTGCCTGGTGAGTGAGTGACTGGTGGGCCGCCGAGTGCATTACTGACGACACTCATGTTTACATTCTTACCTGGTGATTGACACGTCGTGATAAGACGCACCGCCCTCACCTCTCTCTCTCTCTCTCTCTCTCTCTCTCTCTCTCTCTCTCTCTCTCTCTCTCTCTCTCTCTCTGTGGTACGTGTACCCTATTTTCCGGCTCTCCAAATATCTCCAAAGCATTACTGACACATTCATTACAATCGATCACTCGTGTCACCTGTGAGGCAGCCGTGCTGTGAGGGGCAGCCATTTGTAGTCTGGATATCCAGGATAAGTTAAGTTGGCTGGTGGTAGTTAAGCCGGTCTGTGGTGGCCACTTTGTGAGTGCGTGTGTTTGTTTGGGGGGGTGGGGGTGGGGGGGGGGGGGTGGATGGGCCTCTTACGTCTGCAGTGGGTGGGCTTGGGGGGAGAGGGGGGGGGGGTGTCGGGGGTGCATTAGCGGTATGTGACCAACTCATCTTTAGTTGCAACTCCTGTGCTGGCGGCATGGTGGGCTGCATGGCTCTCTCTCTCTCTCTCTCTCTCTCTCTCTCTCTCTCTCTCTCTCTCTCTCTCTCTCTCTCTCTCTCTCTCTCTCTCTCTCTCTCTCTCACTGTGTATCACCCTCCTCACCTTCTACGTAGATCCCTTATTATCAGCTCCTCGCCTACCTTCCTCTTCCCTTTGTTTTCCTTATTCCCTTCATCATTGAGATAATCTCAGTTTTCTCTTCTCGTTGCCCCCACACTCTCTTCGCCTCTTGTACAACTTGAGTGCAGTCTCCTCTTCTGTGTCTCTTGCTTCCTGCCTCTTATTCTCTTTCTTCCTGCCTTTCAGAGGGTTGCCATCCTGCCAAACTGAGTCCCCTTGATTCCCCCCCCAGAACCGTACACTCCTCCTTCCTCCAGATCCTCCTGAACTCTACTGTGTTTTTCCTTCCTGAAGGTCTTAGTCACCCCGTGTCCTGAGGAACTCCCCACGTAGCAGTGACCCCGTGTCGTGAGGAACTCCCCACGTAGGAGTTACCCCGTGCCCTTAGGGAACTCCCCACTTAGTAGCCATTGTAGGAACCCTACCCCCGTATCATGCTGGGGAACTCCCTACGTAGTGGCCACTGCAGGAACCCTACCCCCGTATCATGCTGAGGAACTCCCCACGTAGTGACCACTGCAGGAACCCTACCCCCGTATCATGCTGAGGAACTCCCCACGTAGTGGCCACTGCAGGAACACTACCCCCGTATCATGCTGGGGAACTCCCCACGTAGTGACCACTGCAGGAACCCTACCCCCGTATCATGCTGAGGAACTCCCCACGTAGTGACCACTGCAGGAACACTACCCCCGTATCATGCTGAGGAACTCCCCACGTAGTGACCACTGCAGGAACACTCCTTTGTGTCCCCCTACTGCAGGGACCCACTACCACCCTCGTATCCCCCAGGTAGTGGCCACTGTACGGAACCTCCAAGCCGCTGCGTCTGTTGTTCTGGTCCTTGTGTCCTTCTCTTACTCCGCCAGTGTACCTCTCGTCATTTCCTTCTCTCCCTGCCTCCATGTTTCCATCTCTTCTTCATTCAGTTTCCCTATTCTGCCATATTTACCATCGTGCCTCTTCCTCATCCTTCCTTTCCTGCCTCCTCTTCTTCCTCTCTCGTTCCCACCCTCCTCCTCCTCCTCTTCCTCCTTCGTCTTGCTGTCCTGTCTGCTCCTGGTGGTCCTGGTGGCCACGTCAGGAGCCGGTGAGGGAGGGAAGGAGCAGACCCCCTTGCCCTCCTCCCCAGGGACGCCCCGCCGTCGCCGCCGCCCTCCGACAAACGTCACAATTGACCAAACCACCAGATCCAATTTGGCCTCATAAGCCCTTGCTTACGTGACACGTAGTACGATTTTTTTCTCTCCCTGTGTGACTCGATTGTAGTCTCTCTCTCTCTCTCTCTCTCTCTCTCTCTCTCTCTCTCTCTCTCTCTCTCTCTCTCTCTCTCTCTCTCTCTCTCTCTCTCACACTTATCATGTGGCACAACTTGTCTGTGATTGATCGTATTTTGATGCGTGTCAGGGTCGGAGGCCCTCACCAGGTAGGAGCTACAGCGTACGATGCTTACGCCTCACCCCCTCTCCGTGCCCCTCACTCAGGAGCCCTGCGGCCGGAGCTGCACCTCCGTGTGGCCTGCCCTACCGGTGCTCCCGCGCCTTCCTTGTGTTCCCGTGTCTTCCATCCAGATGCCTATTGCTTCCTCTGGCGTTACTGCGGGTGGCAGTTGGGTGCGGCGGTGTTCCCTAGTCGGAACCCGTCGTAGTGTTTCCCCTGGTCAGTAGTCTGCCTCGCGTCGTGACCGTACAGCACTGAAGTGTCTCCTGAGTCATTGGTTGGTGGGGGTGGGGGTGGGGGGGGGGGGTTCCCTCCCCCGCCTAGTCAGTGCTTGCTGGTGAACACAAGATCCTGAGTCACCATAGTTTATATCCGGTTTTGGTGTGTCTTGTCATCGCCATCATCATAACCAACATATTGTCTATGACCTTCCTCTCCTTGCTGACTGTGCCTGTAGCCCCCCCCCCCCCACACACACACACACACTACCACCGTTATGACATCAGTGGCATCAGCACAAACACCATTAGTAAATCATTAGATGACCATTAGCTGCACGACAGTGGCATAATTATCATTAGTATTGCATCACCAACACTACTACAGCCAGGAGGATAGCCCTCACCAGGGTGGTCACAACACCATCCTGGTCACCACCAGCTCACTGGTCACCGTAGCTTGAGCCTTGCAGGTCAAGATCATCACTGGGGTCACCACCCGTCATTGCAGGCAAGACAGGTCCGCGACTCAGGACCCCCTGGAACTGATTTGTGTGCAGGGAATGGCTGGCTGGAAGCTGGAAAGGGTGGGGAGTGGGTGTTGGGGTATTCCTTGGGAGGAAGGAGAGCGCTAGGAAGGAGGAAGGGAGGGGGCGGTGGTAGGGCTGGGAAGGTTGGGAGGGGGGGTTGTGGAGAAAACTTGGAGTCGTGCCAAAATTTTGAACACTTGGCCGCCATCCTCACCCTCCCTGGGCCGTGAGACCTGCCTGGAACGGCCAAAGCCCGCCTGGATTCTGGAACTGTTATGATAAAGGCCGCCTGGTATAGCATTAGGCTGATGTAGAAGAAGAGGTGGACTGGAAAGAGGATTTACATCTCCAAGAGCAAGAGAAAAGTAGCTAATGACATGGAAAGAATGGTTGGTTTAGGAGGAACGGGTCTTGGATGGTTTGGAAGCGCGGACATACCATCAGGAATATAGAAAGAACTTGTAAGGAAACGAGTTAAATTGGACTGCGTAAGCGATGGTCCGCGTGAGCGGAATACCTTGAAATATGATTGGACGACGAGAACTCTTAAGGGGTGAACGAACAAAAGAGCAGACTGGATCATTGGTGCTTAGGCTTAAAACACACGCGAGGGGGCCTGGATTAAGTTCGAGACATACTTGAACACGGAACTAGTTGCCTCAAGCAGGGAAGAGGCAGCCTGGAACACATGAGGATCGATTGGAAAAATGAATCGAGTCTTGAAGGATTCGACAAGGAAAGCAGACTGAGGGAATAACTTAGAATGCCTCCAGCGAAGAAGAAATTCCTCAAGCTACGAAGGAGTATCCTGGCACCGTCTAAGAGTTGGTCGAGAATAGATTGAGATATTCTTCAGGAGAAATGCCAGTGCTGTAATTGACATTGTGGCCGAAATTCGGTGTCAGGATCCGCAATATTACAGGTGAGGTAAGTGTTTCCTGACGTAGTGCAAGGGTGACCAAAAGTCCAGGTTCAGTTATTAAAAACCGGACGCTAACAACACCAGGTCCTTCATCGCGACTGTACAACCCATGAGCATGACGGTACCACCATTGAGCATGACGGTACTTCCCTTGGGCATGATACCCTCAGTCTTTACCCTAACTATCAAAGGTCAGGTCATGGGCTTGCCATCGTGCTGGAGAGGTTGATCATCCGCAGGGGTGGAGGTATATGATGTAGCGCCACGGCTGTGAGAGAGGACACGGCTTTTAGGGCAACAGTGTTGGGGAGACGGGACGAGATTTGAGTTGATAGAGAGCAGGCAGAGTCAAAGGGACGGATACGATGACTGAGACTTTTTCAAGACATGAGTAACGGGCACAGGAGACTGGCCCAACGCATCAGTACCCTACATATTATCCTCCAAAATATAGTGATGTTAACATAGGGAAACAAATGTACATATATATATATATATATATATATATATATATATATATATATATATATATATATATATATATATATATATTTATATTTATATATATATATTCATAGTGTTGGAGGCATGCACCAGTCACGCCTTCAGTTATTTTAGCTTGTGGAGGAAGAAGAAGGTGGACTATTTCCCTTAAGTTGTCTCGCCAGGCAAGCCATAGTAGGTCGCCATGGCTGGTGTATGGTGGTAGTAGCTGCTGTATTAGCATGTGTGGTGAGGACGGGAGCGGCAGTGTGCGACAAATTTGGGCCACTCAGCTTATCGTTATGGCGAGACTGAAGCGTCTTAAACCTGTCTCCCTGCTACAGGGAGGAGGGGGAGAGGGGAGGAAAGTTGAAGGGAGGGCGGAAGGGATTTTATGTTCAGAGACAAATGGGATGAGGGAGATAGTGGATGTGGATAAGATGTGTTGATAAGGAAGCTGCGCGTGCTGATGAGAGGATGTGGGCTAGGGAGAGAGGAAGGGTGAGGAGAAGAGGCGGCAGAGGAGACTGGTGATGAGCATTGCCCATGTACAGGGTGTGAGGGAGAGATCCGTTAACGTAGGGTGAGCGTAATCGTCTGTGGGCAAGGAGAGTGAGAGAGATTAGGTACAAATTAAGGGAAGAGGTAGAGACGAAGGCTGTGAAATTACGCAGAAGGCGGAGAGAGAAAATTTAGGCCTAAGGTTGAAGTGGAGGCTTGATACAGGTTAGTTGATGGAGGATGTATGTCTAGTGAGGTGTGGTGAGTGTGTTTATTGGTAGAGTGGAGGTGTGGTGTGGGCGTTGGTAGCTAGAGCGGAGGTGTGTTCGGCTTGATGGTAGCTAGGGGCAAGTTTTGGTGACTGTGTTGGCTGGTACAGGGGGGATGTGGTGAGTGTGTTGGCAGCAAGAGATATGGTAAGTGCGTTGACTGCTGGAGGGGATGTCTGATAAGTGTGTTGACCGCTGGAGGGAAGGTGTGATGAGTGTTGGAAGCTATAAGGGAGGTGTGGTGAGTGTGTTGACTGCTAGAGGGGACCTCTGATGAGTGTGTTGGCAACTGGAGGGGGAGGTGTGGTGAGTGAGTGTGCCTGTAACCGCTATCGACCGTTGGCAGCGCCCCGCACGGTCAGACCCCACAGTACGGGTGTTTGGGGGGGTGCCTTCACCTGCTGACCTACCAACGCACTCATTCATTCCCTACCCCAACCCACACGCAACCCACACTCCCCATCCCCAGTGTAAAAATACATTTTGTACTATTATACAAAGATGTATGTGTGCTCGTATCGAAGTGTATACATTTAGATCGTTTTCTGTACACACGGAAAGAGGCCTTCGTGGTGTAGTGGTTAGCTTTACTGACCATGAGTCAGCACGGCCCCACCCTGGTTCGAATGTTAGGCGCAGAAGTTGGCCTGCACCCAATCCAGGTGTTCATCCTCCCACCGGGGCTGGTCGATGAATCTGGCTTAGGTTGACAAAAAATGATGATACTAATGATAATAAAAGTAATAGTAATGAACGGTTTATTGAATTTAAGGCAGCCATTCAGCTGAAAATGAACAGTTTTGATCTATTACGGAACTAGGAAGTCATCATGGTAGCCAGTTATTAAGGCATAAAAGAGTTTCCACACTTTGGACAAGCACATGAAGGTCTTCAGAGCAAGTACTGTGGTTTATACATTATCCACTTAGTGGTGAAGAGGTGAACATTAAGTAATGAATGGTTACATGTTGATTGAGCTGCAGTAATATATATATATATATATATATATATATATATATATATATATATATATATATATATGTCTCCATGGTTGTTTAATTTGTTTATGGATGGGGTTGTTAGGGAGGTAAATGCAAGAGTTTTGGAAAGAGGGGCAAGTATGAAGTCTGTTGGGGATGAGAGAGCTTGGGAAGTGAGTCAGTTGTTGTTCGCTGATGATACAGCGCTGGTGGCTGATTCATGTGAGAAACTGCAGAAGCTGGTGACTGAGTTTGGTAAAGTGTGTGAAAGAAGAAAGTTAAGAGTAAATGTGAATAAGAGCAAGGTTATTAGGTACAGTAGGGTTGAGGGTCAAGTCAATTGGGAGGTAAGTTTGAATGGAGAAAAACTGGAGGAAGTAAAGTGTTTTAGATATCTGGGAGTGGATCTGGCAGCGGATGGAACCATGGAAGCGGAAGTGGATCATAGGGTGGGGGAGGGGGCGAAAATCCTGGGAGCCTTGAAGAATGTGTGGAAGTCGAGAACATTATCTCGGAAAGCAAAAATGGGTATGTTTGAAGGAATAGTGGTTCCAACAATGTTGTATGGTTGCGAGGCGTGGGCTATGGATAGAGTTGTGCGCAGGAGGATGGATGTGCTGGAAATGAGATGTTTGAGGACAATGTGTGGTGTGAGGTGGTTTGATCGAGTAAGTAACGTAAGGGTAAGAGAGATGTGTGGAAATAAAAAGAGTGTGGTTGAGAGAGCAGAAGAGGATGTTTTGAAATGGTTTGGGCACATGGAGAGAATGAGTGAGGAAAGATTGACCAAGAGGATATATGTTTCGGAGGTGGAGGGAACGAGGAGAAGTGGGAGACCAAATTGGAGGTGGAAAGATGGAGTGAAAAAGATTTTGTGTGATCGGGGCCTGAACATGCAGGAGGGTGAAAGGAGGGCAAGGAATAGAGTGAATTGGATCGATGTGGTATACCGGGGTTGACATGTTGTCAGTGGATTGAATCAGGGCATGTGAAGCGTCTAGGGTAAACCATGGAAAGCTGTGTAGGTATGTATATTTGCATGTGTGGACGTATGTATATACATGTGTATGAGGATGGGTTGGGCCATTTCTTTCGTCTGTTTCCTTGCGCTACCTCGCAAACACGGGAGACAGCGACAAAGTATAATAAAAAAAAATAATATATATATATTATACAATAATATATATATATATATATTGTACAAAGGCAAAGGGGATAAGAGTGAGTGCTCAAATTACAGAGGTATAAGTTTGTTGAGTATTCCTGGTAAATTATATGGTAGGGTATTGATTGAGAGGGTGAAGGCATGTACAGAGCATCAGATTGGGGAAGAGCAGTGCGGTTTCAGAAGTGGTAGAGGATGTGTGGATCAGGTGTTTGCTTTGAAGAATGTATGTGAGAAATACTTAGAAAAGCAAATGGATTTGTATGTAGCATTTATGGATCTGGAGAAGGCATATGATAGAGTTGATAGAGATGCTCTGTGGAAGGTATTAAGAATATATGGTGTGGGAGGCAAGTTGTTAGAAGCAGTGAAAAGTTTTTATCGAGGATGTAAGGCATGTGTACGTGTAGGAAGAGAGGAAAGTGATTGGTTCTCAGTGAATGTAGGTTTGCGGCAGGGGTGTGTGATGTCTCCATGGTTGTTTAATTTGTTTATGGATGGGGTTGTAAGGGAGGTAAATGCAAGAGTCCTGAAATGGTTTGGGCACATGGAGAGAATGAGTGAGGAGAGATTGACCAAGAGGATATATGTGTCGGAGGTGGAGGGAACGAGGAGAAGAGGGAGACCAAATTGGAGGTGGAAAGATGGAGTGAAAAAGATTTTGTGTGATCGGGGCCTGAACATGCAGGAGGGTGAAAGGAGGGCAAGAAATAGAGTGAAGTGGAGTCATGTGGTATACAGGGGTTGACGTGCTGTCAGTGGATTGAAGCAAGGCATGTGAAGCGTCTGGGGTAAACCATGGAAAGCTGTGTAGGTATGTATATTTGCGTGTGTGGACGTGTGTATGTACATGTGTATGGGGGGGGGGGGGGTTGGGCCATTTCTTTCGTCTGTTTCCTTGCGCTACCTCGCAAACGCGGGAGACAGCGACAAAGTATAAAAAAAAAAAAAAAAAAAAAAAAAAAATATATATATATATATATATATATATATATATATTTCTTTCTTTCTTTCTTTCAAACTATTCACCATTTCCCGCATTAGTGAGGTAGCGTTAAGAACAGAGGACTGGGCCTTTGAGGGAATACCCTCACCTGGCGCAATTCTCTGTTCCCTCTTTTGGAAAAAAAAAA
Source organism: Panulirus ornatus (assembly GCF_036320965.1). Classification (NCBI taxonomy): domain Eukaryota; kingdom Metazoa; phylum Arthropoda; class Malacostraca; order Decapoda; family Palinuridae; genus Panulirus; species Panulirus ornatus. Next base: position 10,306,399 of record NC_092248.1, read on the forward strand.
AAAGAAAAAAAAAAAAAAATATATATATATATATATATATATATATATATATATATATATATATATATATATATAGATAGATAGATAGATAGATAGAGAGAGAGAGAGAGAGAGAGAGTTACACATACGGTGAAAGCCATGGTACATACGTAAAAGGTTAAGGGACAGGGTAACTTGTGTGGGAAGGGGAGAAACTTCAAAAGATGGGCTCCAACAAATTTGGAACACTATCTCTCTCTCCATACCTTATGAATAGATAATTACACACACACACACACACACACACACACACACACACACTTATGTTTCCATCCATTTTTAGATTTACAAATTTACAGTTGTGCCTTCTTGCTAATTGTGGTTCACCTTAAAATTAGTTTGGCAGCAACAGTACTGTAAGTTTATATGAAGATACACTGAACTCTTATGTGAAGTTCCTAGTGTGTGTGTTGGGTGTGTGTGTGTGTGTGTGTGAAACTTCTCCCACCAAACTGTCAATTGTATTGACAATGATATGAGGAAGTAATCTGGACAGCTGTCTCTCTCACTGACAGCTCCCAGGGAGGGAGAAATCCAAGCCATTAATTTGTGAGGGTGGCAATCATTGTCCAGGTAATGAAGAAAGACAATTGTTTCTGTGCAGTAGAGGAGAAGTAAGGAGAGCTCTTCAACTGCCAATGACTAGCGACACCTGTTTCTCCCATGGTGGTACCCTTAACACAAACAGGTGTTTCACACCTACTGGCCTGATGATACCTCACCGTAATTGCCAACCAGAGAGCGAGGGCAGTGGCTCTGCACCATCAATTTCCCTCCTACTGAATGGTAGCTGAAGTATTAGAGGGAAATGTTGTCAGCTGTAAAGAAAGAGAGAGAAATAAGATAACCCTCTCACCATATGGTTGTGTTGGTATTCAGTACAGTGTAGTGTCATTGGATGTTGTGTCTTGGGAGTACTGATGACAGGGTATTGGCTGTTTGTCTCTGATAGTTACAGACTCAATGGTGACATCCATAGCCCTCTCTTCTTCACATTTACATCACTTTGGAAGAAATTTCCATCACATGAGTTGATTTGTCACCTGTAATGGGAATAGTTCCTGGCACATTTTGAGAATCGCAAGACAAGTGAGGTTATTCGTAATAATTCTTTGTCTTGTATGTGGCTCATTTTCATTTCATCTTTCCCCAGAAGTTTTCTTTCCTCTGTTATTTTGGTGGATGTTAACAAATATTATTCTTAAGGTGCCTTTGAAGGCTTGTTTGCTGTAAGAATCCGAATGGAAGCAGTAATAGGTGCCCTGCATGTGTTTTGAGATTTCAAATTAAAAGAGCATTGTTTTGTGTTGTTGAAAATTTAGTCCAGTTTACGTAATATGAGTTAAAAAAAGAATTTACGTAGAACTGACTGGCATTGTGGATGGCATCATCAGCAAAAAGCAATGAGAGTGTTTTTCAAAGTCACTGAAGATGGTGTATAGTATTATACATGTGTGGGCAGCTGTCCAAAGATGAGATGTTCTTATTAGTGTCATGTTCATGTGGTCAGCTGGGCGACAAGGTAGTGGAGGCGACAGCATCCGGGTTTAAGGACAGGACCAAGAGGCGGTTCTCCCTGCCAGCGGGGCCACGCTTTGACTCCCGCCGCTCCTCCACGGTCTCCATCTGCTCATCAACATGTACGACACAGAAAGTCTTGCTTTCACTCATACCCTCTTTCTCCCTTTCCCTCCATTTCCTAAACCTCTTTCACTCCACAGATTTTCTTCCCAGTTTCCTCCCCTTCTTACTTTTCAATATGATTTTTCTTTATGCTTCCTTCATCCTTTCCATTTAACTCCTATTACTCAAAGCAAACCCCTCTTGCCTTTTTTTCCCTTTTTTTTTTTCTATTTCATTGCCCTTCCTTCCTTCCTTCCTTCCCTTCTGGTCTTAGTTTTCCCTATTCTCTTTCATTTGTCTTTGTATATCCATGGCTTTTCTTTAAGCATTACTGCTTGTCCTCCCTTTTCCCCCTTCCATCAACATCACTTCTGTTTTTTCAGTGTCCCCTACCCCCTCCTTTCCCCCTTTTTTGTTTTTCTTGCTCTCCATTTGTACATCTCTGTTCCTACTCTTTCCCTTCTTTCTTCACTCATTCTTTGTTTTGCTAAGCATTTCTATACCTCTGTGCTTCACACCAAAACTTCTCATTTTCTATCTCCTTGTGCTCCTCACATCTCATATTATTTTAGTTATTCCTTTGTATTGCTTTTGTTGTATTGGTATGCCTACCTTAAGTTTCTTTTGCTCTGTTACCTTCATTGTTTGAATACCTGTTTACTCTTCTCACATGTTTGTATTTGATGCTTCATTATTATATACCTTTTAACAGATGGATATTGAGTGTACAGGTTGCAATCATTTGCTTTCATTGTTAGTTATATTTGTACAGTACTGCATCATTTTCAGTTATTCCATTCAGTACTTAAGTGGCTAGTGTTTACACGGTAACTGTACTGTATATGGTTTAATGTTCTTTCCAATATGAAGTAAAATAATACAGCCTTTGCCAAAGCATCTCCAGTTTGAAGTATACTGAAATGGTTACATTTTTGTAATGTAAATCATTGTATTTCTTCTTAGAATCATTACTGTGTATTGACACTATGTGATTTTGCCTTCATCATGAATATGGGAAAGATATGTGGTACACTTTGAGTGGTGTAGGTTTAAAAGGTGATCATTCATGAGATGAAAGATTGAAATTCATGATAATAAATTAGCTGCTTTCACATGGTTTAAACTTCTGAATTTGTTGTGAAAGTTCACATCCATGTTTATCTGTTTTGTTAAAGCCATTTTATATTTCAAAGGACTACACATCAACTTTAGGAACTTGGAATTGCTGTGTATAATCAGTAATTTCTTAATTATGAAAATTGTTGCTTCCAGAATTGGCAAAGTTCCTTTGTGATGGTGAGAAATCCTTGATATTTTCGCACAGAATCACTGCTATTTGTATTTATTAGTACAGTATGTGCTACTGGCTGAGGAATAGTAGAGAAAGCATAGCATGTCTGATTTTTCTAACCTGTTTAGATTATTCATGAAGTATTTTGGGACAAGTAATGTTGTGTAAGATATTTTCCATCTTTATGTGAATGTAGCAGCATTTGAGGATTGCATCACCTCACAAGGGGACCTTGAGAAACTCCAAAGTTGTTCTGATACATGATTGATGAAATGCAACCTTAGCAGATGTTAAAGTACAATAATGAGGAAGGGCTATAGTGAAAGGAGACCTCAATATGATCATCATCAAGCAGAAAATAAGCTGTAGGAAGCTGTGTGTAAGAAAGACTTGAAAGTTGAGAGTGACCCTAACTTGTCACTAGAGTCCCACCCTAGAAAATAATTAAAGAGACTAACTGTCTGCTAACAAAAATTAGAATATTGTTCAGTTTCATGGATAAGAAATCATTCAGCAAGCTGTTCACATCATTCATACTGCCAAAGTTAGAATATGCTTCTCAAGTTTGATATCTGCACTAAAAAATCTAATAAAGAAGGTCCAGGAGAAAGGAACAAAGATGGTACTAGAGTTTAGAGAGTTACAGGGAAAGGCTAGAGGCTTTTAATTTATCCAGCTTGGAAAAAAGAAGACTGAGGGGTGACCTGATCACAACCTTTAAGTTTTTGAAACAGATTGATGACAGACAATAGTCATCTCTTTGAGATATGTAGGAAAAGAATACTTAGAGGACATAATATGAATTAAAGCTAAAAGCTTGTAAAATATGTGAAGTACTTTCTTAGTATGAGAGTGACGAATGGAAGAAATAAAGTGACTGGAAACGTGGGTAAAGCAGACATCACCCAGAAATTTAAGAAGTTATCTTATCGAGAATGAGGATGTAGACATTGAATATTTCTTTGAGATATTTAGGAAAAGAATTCCTAGAGGACATAGAGTGAATCAAAGGTAGAAACTTGTCATAAAGGTTGTTAGGAAGTACTTTCATAGTGGTGAACAGATGGAAGAATTATGACGGAAGGTATGGTTAATGCAGACATCATGCAGAAATTTAAGAACTTGTCTTATTGAGAATGCTCAAGAGAAGAGGCCTCACGAGTATAAAACTCCCTCCCCATACAGTACAAATGGTTACTTACATGTCCTCTATCTCCAGTCTCCTTAGTATTTTCAGGTCACTTTCCACATGCAGCTTACACTTGCGGCAAGTTATTCAGGAATATAAAGAAGACTGAAAATAAAGGATATGCTTACCTAACCACCACTGCTACAAATACACCATGGAAAATGCATCACATACACCAACATTTGCCATCTATGTTAGTGATATTGTGGGGCTATATGTACCTGATCTGCACAATTCATTTGGGATACATAAAGAAAAATCACTTGTAGTTGGATTTGGTTCTCTCTTATTAAGTTAAAGCTCTGACACCCTTTGTATTCATTGGTTCATCTTGTGAAAACAGCATTCACTTGTTTCATTTTTGCAGTTTTATTAGATATGATGATTTACAGCAGCTTTATTTGATCATCTATGATGAATTTTATTAATGTACAAACTATGGTCTAGAGGGTATGTAGCCTTACAAGTTGACATTATAACTATGTATAGATCATGGAAGTGCTGACTAGATGCAATGGGAGAGTCACTCTGGGCCACAGATGGTTCAGATGATGATGTTAGAGGAATGATTTAGGTGCTGTGGAAGTATTTTTGTGTTTGGAGCTGTTGTGAATGGAGACAAAGATCTTTTTATAGATCAGTTCTGTGCTCACATATTTGTATAAGTTCATGTATCACTTTGATTGAATACACTGGACGTGGAAGAAGGTTGTGTCCATATTTTACAGTAGTGATTTCATTGGATTTATGTACCTGATTCACCCCAGGGATTTGGGAATGGAGGTGATGATAACACAGAATAGAGTGGAAAATGACTTTTTTTTTCATCCAACTCTGTTATAATTGTTCAAGTGTTCATTTAAATGTTACACATAGACCATAGATGGCATTGTTTTACAGTAAATGTTTAAAAGTTCTCACTTGGCTCTGCCTCTCTCAAACATTACATATCCTCACTGTTGTACAGGTAAAGCTTTATGTAGCATAATTGATAAATTTGGTATACATTCATAAGTGTATAAACAACAGTTTCCTGAATACTCTATGACTTTAGAAATCTTGTTCTATCATAGCAGTATTTCGTAAGTTTTGTTTCAATACTAGTCAGTAGGGAATTGCTCCAATGTCATTTTGCTTTATATTACTGTAGCTGTTCTTTTGTGTATTTTTTCACTTTTTTCTTGGGAATGAACTTTTTATGTTTTTTTCAGTGGGAAGTAGCATTTTTCTATGCTTATTAATGTTAGTAAGACAGTAATCAAGAATGTTTCTTATGGAGAAGAGTAAGTACTTTTATATGCATTGGTTCTACTACATCTTACCTATCAACATTGAAAATTTTCACATTCAGTCACTTTCACTTCAGTTTTATTCACTTGGTAAGTCTTGTTATTTCATTAGCAGTGCTTAGATTATAAACAGCTTGTTTTTCTTGTAATGGAAGTCTTCTTTGTCATTACGATAAGTACTGATACCACTGTATATGTTCATAAATCAGCAGAAGTTTATTACTATGCTGATGTGTTTTCTTTTATGTTGGTAGTTGATTTTTTTTTGTTTTTTTTTGTTTTTTTTTTTGTCGCTGTCTCCCGCATTTGCGAGGTAGCACAAGGAAACAGACGAAAGAAATGGCCCAACCCACCCCCAAACACATGTATATACATACGTCCACACACGCAAATATACATACCTACACAGCTTTCCATGGTAGTTGATAGATGAATTAAAGAAATGTGGAAGAGTTTTGACGCACATTATAATGTATTTTGAGTAAGCTGTAAGGGAATAAACTGTTTGGCACCTTTTAATGAAATATATATCTCAGTTTATACATTCCATCATCCTTTACCCTCCATTTTTTATGAAGAGCTGCATCATGTATCGCTTCATAAACTCATAATTCCTTCCTTATGACCTGATCCATGATCTGTATTTTCATTTCATTGTTCACTAATATTGCTCTATTTCCATGATCTGTATTTTCATTTCATTGTTCACTAATATTGCTTTATTTCCTTGATCTGTATTTTCATTTCATTGTTCACTAATATTGCTTTTTTTCATGATCTGTATTTTCATTTCATTGTTCATTAATATTGCTTTATTTTTCACAGCTTCATATACGGGTTCCAGTAGTGATGAAGATGAAGCCTCCCCTCGAGAAAAGAATCAGAAGAACTCAAAAGGTTCTACCGACTTCTGCGTTAAGAATATATCCCAGTCTGCATTTGGACGGAGGGAGATTGAGATTGCTGAACAAGGTAACAAAAGTTTGTTGTTGACATTTGTTGCTACTGTATGCGTTGTGTGTTTTGAACAACCATAATTGATCACTCAGATAACATTTAATAAGGCAATTATTTTCTTCCATGCGATTCTCCAATCAAATTTTATTTTCTGTAGGACTATTACAAGGCTCTATGCCTTCCTCTTGACATGCATAACCAAACCATACTCTTTGCTTTTCCCATAAATAGGTGGATCATTCCCCATAGATAAGAGAGAGACTTCTGACTCTTTTGAGCTAGCTAAGTTGAATTTAAGAATTTATTACTTATTGATTTTTATCTCTGAATACCTGTTTAAGGTAAAAAAAAGGTCATTTGTCATCCTGTTTCTTTAGCTCCATATTAAGATAAAAGAGTGAAAGAATGCCTTACTTTTCAGTATCAGAGTGCTTGTGACAAGAAATGATAGCTGTATTATATTTTACTAAGCCTTATACATTTCAGTTGTAATCAGAATTTGCTCAAAACATTGATTTTTGAAGCATGCAAATTTGTGTAAAAGCTGAGAACAATATTTGACACAAAATAGGTTGAGCATGCAAGAACTGACACTGTGAGAGAAAAGTGTGGTAGAGCAAGGGTTACCAAAATGTTTCAGGCAAAGACAGGTTGACAAAGAGGATCTTGAGCTGGAAACTGAGGGAGCATAGAGTAGAAGAAGGATTCTAGGTCCTGGCTTTGTTAGGAAATGTATGGAAGTTAGGGTCTGTTAGGGCATAGATGGAAATATTTGATGGAATAGATAGTCGTTCCAGCAGTGTTGTATGGATGTGATCTTGGGCCTTGAATACAAAAGAAAGAAAGGAAGGAGGGTGGACATGTTGGGAATGAAGTGCATGAGGATGAAACATAGCATGAGACTGGTTGATCACGTAAAGAATGATAATCTAGTTGTTAGTCCTAAAATGTTTCACACGTATGGAGAGAATGAGCAAAGTTGTTGTACATACTAGAAATGGAGGGAGCAAGAGGGAGGGGGAGACTGGGAAGGATTAAGAAGGAGGCCTTGGGGAATCAGGGCCTGAACTTCCTGGAGTATAAGAAGTACTTATGGAATGATAGGAAATTTGATTTTTATGGTATATAGAGATGTTGTGCTGTCAGAAGGCTGAACTAGTGCAATATTGTCAAGGTAAACCATGGAATAGTCTTTGGGGCTTGGCAGTGGATGTTAGGTGTTGGTCTAAGTACATTTTACACTACAGTTAGAGAGTCGATGCATAGAAAGAGGATGTTGTTCATTTCCTCCAGATTTTACTTGACTGTGGCAAAAAGCACTTAGGAATAAACTATAGTTTATGATATGCAATTATAACCCAATTAAAAATTAATGAAAATTAAAAATGAATACCTTAACTTCCAGAGATGCCTGGAATCATGGCTCTTCGGAAACGTGCTGCAGATGATAAACCACTCAAAGGTGCTAAGATAGTTGGCTGCACTCATATCAATGCCCAGACTGCGGTAGGTATCTTGCACTACTATGTTTCAGAGTTGTATGTTGGTACTGCTGACATGACTGAAATGATTAAAAGGTAGCTATATTTGATGATCCACAAGTATGACATGCTGTGATACATGTTGCACTACAGGTGTGATGAATACCTTATAGGTGTTTTATGAAGTTTTAATTGCATTCAACTTCCCCTGCCTAAAACATGTCCATGCCCACTTTTGACTTAAATGAAATCAGAAAGGATCCCACCCCTTTTTTTATGCTAATTTTTATCTTGAAAGTTAGTTTTGGCATTAAAAATTACTGTGGATTTAGAATTACAGATTATTTTCCACTAAAAAGACAGTAAAACTTTAATTAGAAACTGCTTATTTAAAAACAACTGAATTCTTTACCAAACTCTTTAAAGAAGATACAAAAGATCAGATGCATAGAACACCACATAGAGAAAGAAAATGAATTCACAAGAAGCTCTTTCATGGATCACAAAAAATGACATTTAAGTACAAAATACGAGAACAAATACTATGTACTTGCACAAAAATTCATGTTCAGAATTTTTTCCGCACATATGAGTGAAATGGAGTTAAATGAAATGCCAGGGACCTTGAACTCTTATTAGTATGATGAATAATTGTCAAAATGGCACAGTTGCTGATCACTAGAGTAATAGAAATATTCAAAAGAGAAAACAGAAAACAGTCTCCTGATATGGCTAGAATTTCAAAAGGAAAAATTTAGAATTTGCAACCTTGACCCCAGATAAGACAGAAGAAGGATAGATGATCCACAAACATGACTGATATTCTACTCCTGCATCTGATTCTCTGTATGTGTGAAATGTTTAATGTTTCTTTATTTTCCATGATGTCTCAAAATCTGGTCACTTATCTTCAGTACTCATTGTTTGATGTAGAGGTATTTAACTATTCCTCAATTGTGAATAGCATTTCAAAATTTGACTGGGTTTTCCACCAGTATGACAGATGTCCCTCGGGTGTAGATGATATTAAACTAATGTTTTGGTTTTTACATTTATAGTGGAAACAAGATGTTTGCATTTATGGAGTTTTTTCTTCATGACTGATATTCACAGATATTTCTGATGTTCATATAACATATTTCAGGGATTTTACTGATAAGTTTTATAAGTGTGTCTGATGTTCCCCAAGAATGAATGATGATACGTATGTATGGCTGAGTATCATGTATTTTCATGTTGGATGTAAAAAAATGATCCTTTTTTAAGAATACTTTTGTCAGATAAAGCTAATGTTTCATAAGTATTACTTTTGGTTATTTGGTATTTAGATAGCCAATTGGAATGTGTTATATTCCACAAGTATGACATATTTCATAAGGATAACATATTCCATAACTGTGATTGATGGTCCAGTGATATCACATGTTTCACTGGTAGGAAAAATTCCATAAATGTGTCTGAAGTTCCTGAAACATAAATGATGATCTGAAGGTATGGTGGTATTTGATAAGTGTGACCGGAGTTCATCAGTTACGGAGACTCTTTTCCCATTGAGGGAGTTCCCAAAGGGAACGTGCATCACAGATAGAGATAGATAGATGGACTAATGCTCAGCATGTTTGTCACAAGCTCCTTGGGTGTGACTGATATTAGCACAAATGATTTTACTCTGGTATGACTGATGCTCCATAAGATGGATTGATTTACATTTACTGGGTGTAAGGAATGTTTCAGAGATGTATATGATGTTTCATTTTTGTGGTTGATAATTGGTAAGCCTAGTATTTATCAGATATAGCAATCCATCCTTCACAATTATGACCTGTATTCCATCTATATGGCTGAGAATTTATGAATGATACAGGTTCCATGAGTATGACTGATGTTTATCAATTCTAACATGTACCATTGGTGCTGATGATGATTCACTGGTATAGCTTTAATACAATGGGTTTTTCTTATGTTTATCAATAATTGCTGATGATCCACATATATAACCAGTGTTCCTTGTCTATGATTTGTTCATCAGATATGAAATAACAGGTGACTGAAATTCTGTTGGTACAAATATTGTTCCAACAGAGTGAATGATGTTACATGTTCTGCAAGTGTGTGTGATGATCCGTAAATATTGCTAGTTTTCCTCTAGCATGACAGAGTTCATCATATTTGATACACATTCCATTAGGATATGTGACATTCAATCTTTAAATGATAGCCCACATCATGTTTACTATAAGATGATAGTCAATATAACGTGTTTGAACTTTTTTTTCCATCTGGGGCTAGTCTTTGGAGTTGACCCACCATTTAGGGATCAACAGGTATGGCTGAAGTTAATATTCTATGGGTATATCTTGAAAGCTTTGCAGGTATGTGTACTGTAAGGGAAAAATATCTCATTACCATAACCAGAAGAGTCATATTCTCTTCTCAACCTTTAAGTCAGGCTGGGAACCCTAGCCCAGAAAAATTAATTTTCCCAAAAAGTGCATCCATGCACACAATCCTCTTCGCATATATGGGAAGAGTTAAAGATGATGGATAGTTAGTGTAGAGAGAATATGCATTGCTGTTCTCTAGTCATAGAGTAGAAGCAATGTTTAATTGACTGAAGCCAGTGGATGAAAAGCCCTTGTTTCAGAAAAAGTCTATATCAGTAGATTAGATATTTTCGAATTTAGTTGAGGGCTACATAGTTAACACACGGCTTTCAGTTAATGAATTATCCTTTTAGAAAAATTTTATTTCAGTTGATATCCATTTAAGGAAATAATTCCTGTTGAAGGGTGCTTGTTGAAAGAAAACTTAAGAGTTGAGTAAAGGGGATAAAACTTGTAATTATGGAAATACAGTTTACAAAATTATTATGATAAACAGATTGTTCATATCATTGTTTAGCAAACAGCAAGACTTCATAAAAACCAGTAACTTCCACATGCAAGACATCTGACACTCTGTTCTTGTGTTGTTACAGTGGCTGGAACTTGCTTGAAATTTGTTTATGAGTAAGATGCCCCTTCAAGTGTTGATTTTATCTTTATTATATCTTTCCTAGAAGTACTATTTTCTTATTTTAAGAGCATTATGATTATAGACCACCTCAGTACCTACTAGAGGCATGGACCCATACTCAGAAAATATACCAATGAATTTGTTTTTTCCAAATACTGAAACAAGATAGTGTTGAAATCATGGTATATGTTTATTCAAGTTATGGTCAGATGTTTTTCATATTTAAACACCAGCGGGGGGCTGGAAATCCTCCCCTCTTGTTTTTTTTTTAATTTTCCAAAAAAAGGAACAGAGAAGGGGGCCAGGTGAGGATGTTCCCTCAGAGGCCCAGTCCTCTGTTCTTAACATACCTTGCTGATGCGGGAAATGGCGAATAGTTTGAAAAAAAAAAAGAATAATGAAGCATTTCATACTCCTCTTTTTTCAGGTGTTGATTGAAACATTAGTAGAATTGGGTGCCAGTGTGAGGTGGTCGGCTTGCAATATCTTCTCTACACAGAATGAAGTTGCTGCAGCATTAGCTGAGGCTGGTAAGAAAGTTGATATTATTTTATGTGATGTTCCCTACAATGAAATAATTCTCTTGTTTATAGTTCTAGGAACAGTATTTGATTACTATTATTTTTGTCTAAATGATTTGAGCTGTATGTAGCTCCTCCAGTTTCTCCATTCAGACTCACACCCCATTTAACCTGTCCCTCTACCTTGTTAAATGTAATAACCTTGCTTTTATTTACATTTACCTTCAATTTCTTCCTTTCACACTCTTCCGAACTCAGTCACCAACTTCTGCAATTTCTCACTTGAATCTGCCACCAGTGCTGTGTCATCAGCAAACAACAACTGACTCACTTCCCAAGCTCTCTCATTTTGTAGAAACTGGATACTCAACGCTCTTTCGTAGACTCTTGCATTTTCCGTACTCATCACCTCATTTATAAACTAATTAAACAGCCATGGGGACATCATACAACCATGCCACAGACCAACCTTTACTTAGAACCATTCACTCTCCTCTCTTCCTACTCGTACACATGCCTTTCACCCTTGTTTAAAATTTTTCATATTCTAGCAGCTTTCCTCCCACACCATGTATTCTTAAAACTTTCTACAGATCATGTCTGTCAATTCAATTATCTGCTTTTTACATATCCATAAATGCCTCATATAAACCCATCTGTTTCTCCAGGTGTTTCTCTCACATTTTTTAAGGCAAACACCTGATCCACACATCCTTTACCACTTCTGAAACCACAGTGTTCCTCCCCACTCTGATGCTTTCCACATGCCCTCAACCTCTCAGTCACTACTTTCCCAAAAACAACTAACAGATATATTCAACGAACTTGTACCTCTGTAGTTTGAGCTTTTACCTTTATATCCCATGCCATTATACAGTTGCCCTGTAAATGCATCCCTCCAATCCTCTGGTACCCCACCATGATCCATATGGGTATTGAAAATCCTAACTAACCAGTCAACAACACAGCCATCCCCTTTCTAAAGAAATTCAGTTGCAATTCCATCCACTTTGTTACATTTCATCTTATGTAAAGCATTCACACCTCTTCTTCCTTCCCCAAACCACTCTCCTTGGCACTCTTACTTGCATATCACCCTAACCTGAACACCCTACATCTGCAACCCCATCATCAAACATATTTGGACCTCCATGGCATAGCAGTTAAGAGTTCCTGACCCTGACAGATTCTTATCTTTGTGGCAGCAATCAGTCCACAGTCAACCCAGCTGTTCATCCACCCATAGGGGTTGGTCGATAAAATGTGGAGCTGACTCAAGCTAGTGTTTATGCCTTGCTGAGGTTGGACAGTGATTTAGTAAGCCCCCCCCCCACCAAATCCATATTTGTCACTTCCCGCATTAGCGAGGCAGTGTCAGAGCAGATGACTGAGCCTTGGAGGGAAAATCCTCACTGAGACCCCTTCTCTGTACCTTTTTTGGCAAATGAAACAGGAGAGGAGGATTTCTAGCACCCCATCTTCCACTCCTTTTAGTCACTTTCTATGTCATGCCGTCAGTGGACTAAACCAGGGCATGTGAAGCGTCTGGGGTAAACCACAGAAAGGTCTGTAGGGCCTGGATGAGGATAGAGAGCTGTGGTTTTCAGTGCATTACACATGACAGCTAGAGGCTGAGCTTAAACGAATGTGGACGTTTTGTCTGTTTTCCTGACACTACCTTGCTGAAGCTGGGGGTAACGATGCTGTTTCCAGCATCAACAAGGTAGTGCCAGGAAACAGATGAAGAATGGCCCATCCACACACACACACACACACACATATATATATATATTTTTTTTTTTTCTTTTTTTTTTGTCGCTGTCTCCTGCGTTTGCGAGGTAGCGCAAGGAAACAGACGAAAGAAATGGCCCAACCCACCCCCATACACATGCCTTGATTCAATCCACTGACAGCACGTCAACCCCGGTATACCACATCGCTCCAATTCACTCTATTCTTTGCCCTCCTTTCACCCTCCTGCATGTTCAGGCCCCGATCACACAAAATCTTTTCACTCCATCTTTCCACCTCCAATTTGGTCTCCCTCTTCTCCTCGTTCCCTCCACCTCCGACACATATATCCTCTTGGTCAATCTTTCCTCACTCATTCTCTCCATGTGACCAAACCATTTCAAAACACCCTCTTCTGCTCTCTCAACCACGCTCTTTTTATTTCCACACATCTCTCTTACCCTTACGTTACTTACTCGATCAAACCACCTCACACCACACATTGTCCTCAAACATCTCATTTCCAGCACATCCATCCTCCTGCGCACAACTCTATCCATAGTCCATGCCTCGCAACCATACAACATTGTTGGAACCACTATTCCTTCAAACATACCCATTTTTGCTTTCCGAGATAATGTTCTCGACTTCCACACATTCTTCAAGGCTCCCAGAATTTTCGCCCCCTCCCCCACCCTATGATCCACTTCCGCTTCCATGGTTCCATCCGCTGCCAGATCCACTCCCAGATATCTAAAACACTTCACTTCCTCCAGTTTTTCTCCATTCAAACTCACCTCCCAATTGAATTGACCCTCAACCCTGCTGTACCTAATAACCTTGCTCTTATTCACATTTACTCTTAACTTTCTTCTTTCACACACTTTACCAAACTCAGTCACCAGCTTCTGCAGTTTCTCACATGAATCAGCCACCAGTGCTATATCATCAGCGAACAACAACTGACTCACTTCCCAAGCTCTCTCATCCCCAACAGACTTCATACTTGCCCCCCTTTCCCAAACTCTTGCATTCACCTCCCTAACAACCCCATCCATAAACAAATTAAACAACCATGGAGACATCACACACCCCTGCCGCAAACCTACATTCACTGAGAACCAATCACCTTCCTCTCTTCCTACACGTACACATGCCTTACATCCTCGATAAAAACTTTTCACTGCTTCTAACAACTTGCCTCCATATATATATATATATATATATATATATATATATATATATATATATATATATATATACATAGATAATATACATAAGTATACGTATGTAAGTAGGAGAGATGGCCAGAGAGCATTATTGGATTACGTGTTAATTGACAGGCGCGCGAAAGAGAGACTTTTGGATGTTAATGTGCTGAGAGGTGCAACTGGAGGGATGTCTGATCATTATCTTGTGGAGGCTAGGGTGAAGATTTGTATGGGTTTTCAGAAAAGAAGAGTGAATGTTGGGGTGAAGAGGGTGGTGAGAGTAAGTGAGCTTGAGAAGGAGACTTGTGTGAGGAAGTACCAGGAGAGACTGAGTACAGAATGGAAAAAGGTGAGAACAATGGAAGTAAGGGGAGTGGGGAGGAATGGGATGTATTTAGGGAATCAGTGATGGATTGCGCAAAAGATGCTTGTGGCATGAGAAGAGTGGGAGGTGGGTTGATTAGAAAGGGTAGTGAGTGGTGGGATGAAGAAGTAAGATTATTAGTGAGAGAGGCATTTGGACGATTTTTGCAGGGAAAAAATGCAATTGAGTGGGAGATGTATAAAAGAAAGAGACAGGAGGTCAAGAGAAAGGTGCAAGAGGTGAAAAAGAGGGCAAATGAGAGTTGGGGTGAGAGAGTATCATTAAATTTTGGGGAGAATAAAAAGATGTTCTGGAAGGAGGTAAATAAGGGGAGGTGATAACAAGTAGTGGTGATGTGAGAAGGAGATGGAGTGAGTATTTTGAAGGTTTGTTGAATGTGTTTGATGATAGAGTGGCAGATATAGGGTGTTTTGGTCGAGGTGGTGTGCAAAGTGAGAGGGTTAGGGAAAATGATTTGGTAAACAGAGAAGAGGTAGTAAAAGCTTTGTGGAAGATGAAAGCCGGCAAGGCAGCAGGTTTGGATGGTATTGCAGTGGAATTTATTAAAAAAGGGGGTGACTGTATTATTGACTGGTTGGTAAGGTTATTTGATGTATGTATGACTCATGGAGAGGTGCCTGAGGATTGGCGGAATGCATGCATAGTGCCATTGTACAAAGGCAAAGGGGATAAGAGTGAGTGCTCAAATTACAGAGGTATAAGTTTGTTGAGTATTCCTGGTAAATTATATGGGAGGGTATTGATTGAGAGGGTGAAGGCATGTACAGAGCATCAGATTGGGGAAGAGCAGTGTGGTTTCAGAAGTGGTAGAGGATGTGTGGATCAGGTGTTTGCTTTGAAGAATGTATATGAGAAATACTTAGAAAAGCAAATGGATTTGTATGTAGCATTTATGGATCTGGAGAAGGCATATGATAGAGTTGATAGAGATGCTCTGTGGAAGGTATTAAGAATATATGGTGTGGGAGGCAAGTTGTTAGAAGCAGTGAAAAGTTTTTATCGAGGATGTAAGGCATGTGTACGTGTAGGAAGAGAGGAAAGTGATTGGTTCTCAGTGAATGTAGGTTTGCGGCAGGGGTGTGTGATGTCTCCATGGTTGTTTAATTTGTTTATGGATGGGGTTGTTAGGGAGGTGAATGCAAGAGTTTTGGAAAGAGGGGCAAGTATGAAGTCTGCTGTGGATGAGAGAGCTTGGGAAGTGAGTCAGTTGTTGTTCGCTGATGATACAGCGCTGGTGGCTGATTCATGTGAGAAACTGCAGAAGCTGGTGACTGAGTTTGGTAAAGTGTGTGAAAGAAGAAAGTTAAGAGTAAATGTGAATAAGAGCAAGGTTATTAGGTACAGTAGGGTTGAAGGTCAAGTCAGTTGGGAGGTAAGTTTGAATGGAGAAAAACTGGAGGAAGTAAAGTGTTTTAGATATCTGGGAGTGGATCTGGCAGCGGATGGAACCATGGAAGCGGAAGTGGATCATAGGGTGGGGGAGGGGGCGAAAATTCTGGGAGCCTTGAAGAATGTGTGGAAGTCGAGAACATTATCTCGGAAAGCAAAAATGGGTATGTTTGAAGGAATAGTGGTTCCAACAATGTTGTATGGTTGCGAGGCGTGGGCTATGGATAGAGTTGTGCGCAGAAGGATGGATGTGCTGGAAATGAGATGTTTGAGGACAATGTATGGTGTGAGGTGGTTTGATCGAGTAAGTAACGTAAGGGTAAGAGAGATGTGTGGAAATAAAAAGAGCGTGGTTGAGAGAGCAGAAGAGGGTGTTTTGAAATGGTTTGGGCACATGGAGAGAATGAGTGAGGAAAGATTGACCAAGAGGATATATGTGTCGGAGGTGGAGGGAACGAGGAGAAGTGGGAGACCAAACTGGAGGTGGAAAGATGGAGTGAGAAAGATTTTGTGTGATCGGGGCCTGAACATGCAGTAGGGTGAAAGGAGGGCAAGGAATAGAGTGAGTTGGATCGATGTGGTATACCAGGGTTGACGTGCTGTCAGTGGATTGAATCAAGGCATGTGAAGCATCTGAGGTGGGCCATGGAAAGCTGTGTAGGTATGTATATTTGCGTGTGTGGACGTATGTATATACATGTGTATGGGGGTGGGTTGGGCCATTTCTTTCGTCTGTTTCCTTGCGCTACCTCACAAATGCGGGAGACAGCGACAAAGAAAAAAAAAGAAAAAATATATATATATATATATATATATATATATATATATATATATATATATATATATATATATATATATATATATATATATTTTGCTTTTCTAAGTATGGATTTGTATGTAGCATTTATGGATCTGGAGAAGGCATATGATGGAGTTGATAGAGATGCTCTGTGGAAGGTATTAAGAATTTATAGTGTGGGAGGCAAGTTGTTAGAAGCAGTGAAAAGTTTTTATCGAGGATGTAAGGCATGTTTACGTGTAGGAAGAGAGGAAAGTGATTGGTTCTCAGTGAATGTAGGTTTGCGGCAGGGGTGTGTGATGTCTCCATGGTTGTTTAATTTGTTTATAGATGGGGTTGTTAGGGAGGTGAATGCAAGAGTTTTGGAAAGAGGGGCAAGTATGAAGTCTGTTGTGGATGAGAGAGCTTGGGAAGTGAGTCAGTTGTTGTTCGCTGATGATACAGCGCTGGTGGCTGATTCATGTGAGAAACTGCAGAAGCTGGTGACTGAGTTTGGTAAAGTGTGTGAAAGAAGAAAGTTAAGAGTAAATGTGAATAAGAGCAAGGTTATTAGGTACAGTTGGGTTGAGGGTCAAGTCAATTGGGAGGTAAGTTTGAATGGAGAAGAACTGGAGGAAGTAAAGTGTTTTCGATATCTGGGAGTGGATCTAGCAGCGGATGGAACCATGGAAGCGGAAGTGAATCATAGGGTGGGGGAGGGGGCGAAAATCCTGGAAGCCTTGAAGAATGTTTGGAAGTCGAGAACATTATCTCGGAAAGCAAAAATGGGTATGTTTGAAGGAATAGTGGTTCCAACAATGTTGTATGGTTGCGAGGCATGGGCTATGGATAGAGTTGTGCGCAGGAGGGTGGATGTGCTGGAAATGAGATGTTTGAGGACAATGTGTGGTGTGAGGTGGTTTGATCGAGTAAGTAATGTAAGGGTAAGAGAGATGTGTGGAAATAAAAAGAGCGTGGTTGAGAGAGCAGAAGAGGGTGTTTTGAAATGGTTTGGGCACATGGAGAGAATGAGTGAGGAAAGATTGACCAAGAGGATATATGTGTCGGAGGTGGAGGGAACGAGGAGGAGTGGAAGACCAAATTGGAGGTGGAAAGATGGAGTGAAAAAGATTTTGAGTGATTGGGGCCTGAACATGCAGGAGGGTGAAAGGCGGGCAAGGAATAGAGTGAATTGGATCGATGTGGTATACCGGGGTTGACGTGCTGTCAGTGGATTGAATCAGGTCATGTGAAGCGTCTGGGGTAATCCATGGAAAGTTGTGTGGGGCCTGGATGTGGAAAGGGAGCTGTGGTTTCGGGCATTATTTCATGACAGCTAGAGACTGAGTGTGAACAAATGAGGCCTTTGTTGTCTTTTCCTAGCGCTACCTTCGCACACATGAGGGGGGAGGGGGATGGTATTCCATGTGTGGCGAGGTGGCGATGGGAGTGAATAAAGGCAGACAGTGTGAATTGTGTGCATGTGTATCTATGTATGTGTCTGTGTGTGTATATATATATGTGTACATTGAGATGTATAGGTAGGTATATTTGCGTGTGTGGACGTGTATGTATATACATGTGTATGGGGGTGGGTAGGGCCATTTCTTTCGTCTGTTTCCTTGCGCTACCTCACAAACGCGGGAGACAGCGACAAAGCAAAATAAAAAATAAAATAAATATATTTGATTTACTATACTTTGTTGCTGTCTCCTGCGTTAGCAAGGTAGTGCAAGGAAACAGACAAAAGAATGGCCCCACCCAACCACATACACATATATATACATACATGTCCACACACGCACGTATGCATACCTAGACATTTCAACGTATACATATATATACATGCTCAGATATATACATATATACACATGTATATAATTCATACTTGCTGCCTTTATTCATTCCCTTCACCACCCAACCACACATGAAATGACAACCCCCCCTCCCCTCGCATGCGCATGAGCAGTACTATGAAAAGACAACAAAGGCCACATTCGTTCACACTCATTCTCTAGCTGTCATGTATAATGCACCGAAACCACAGCTTTCTTTCCACACCCAGGCCCCACAAAACTTTCCATGATTTACCCCAGATGCTTCACATGCCCTGGTTCAATCCATTGACAGCACGTCGACCCTGGTATACCACATCGTTTCAATTCACTTTATTCCTTGCGCGCCTTTCACCCTCCTGCATGCTCAGGCCCCAATCACTCAAAATCTTTTTCACTCCATCTTTCCACCTCCAATTAGGTCTCCCACTTCTCCCACATATACATATACATATCAACGTATACATACATATACATGCACATACACAGACATATACATACATACATACACATGTACATATTCGTACTTGCTTGCCTTCATCCATTCCTGTGGCTACCCCACCCCAGAGGAAACAGCATCACTACCCCCTGCTTCCGCAAGTTAGCGCCAGGAAAACAGACAAAAAGGCCACATTCGTTCGCACTCAGTCTCTCGCTGTCATGTGTAATGCACCAAAAACCACAGCTCCCTGTCCTCATCCAGGCCCCACAGACCTTTCCATGGTTTACGCCAGATGCTTTACATGCCCTGGTTCAGTCCACTGACTGCACATCGACCCTGGTATACCACATCATTCCAATTCACTCTATTCCTTGCATGCCTCTCACCCTCATGTATGTTCATGCCCCAATTGCTCAAAATCTTTTTCACTCCATCCTTCCACCTCCAATTTGGTCTCCTGCTTCTCCTTGTTCCCTCCACCTCTGAAACATTTATCTTCTTTGTCAATATTTCCTCACTCATTCTCTCCATATACTTATACCTTGCATGTCGTAGAAGGCGACTAAATGGGGTGGGAGAAGGGGGCTGGAAATCCTCCCCTCATGTTTTATTTTTCCAAAAGAAGGAACAAAAGGTGCCAAAAGAGAATTTTTTCCCCTCTAAGGCTCAGTCATCTGTTCTTGACACCACCTCGCTAATGTTGGGAAATGGTGAATACACATGAAAAAAGTATATATATATAGATTGATATTTTTGTTATTATACTTGATCGCCCTTTCCTGCATCAGCGAGGTAACACCAAGAAACAGATGGAGAAAGACCCATCCACACATATACACACGTATATGCATAAACACTCATACACGTACATATACATACCTATCAACACAAACACATATACATGTATCTTTATTCATGGCCTTACTACCTCAGTATTCTCATCTTTGCTTGATCAATCACTTCCTTCATGTGGCAGTTTTTCCCTTAAATATCATCCTGTGTACTTAACTGCATGAGTGCAGTTAAGATCTATCTTTATTGTCTGATATCAACTAGGCATTTTACTACTGTTTTGTTTTCTTGATATTCATGTTTACAAGATGCTGTCTAAAATTCATTGCCCTGAATCATATCAGAATTGCCTGGTATCATGGAATCTTTACTATGCTTTCCTTGTCATGTTGATGAGCACACCACTTGAAAAGTGTAAAAACCAATAACCTTATACTACAAAACTCGCAGATCATCCAATCTTTGCTTGGCGTGGAGAAAGTGAGGAAGACTTCTGGTGGTGCATTGACAAGTGCATTAATACTGAAAATTGGCAGCCTAATATGATTTTAGATGATGGAGGAGATGCCACCCATCTTATGCTTAAGAAGTACCCAGCAATGTTCAAGATGATTAAAGGTAAGAAATGCATATTATATTCTTTTTCGTCACATTAGTATGAAAGTGATGTGTCCATGATTATGTGATATTAGCTTAGTAAATGATTTCGGGAAATATAAATATTTAGAGCCAAGTTAGCTGTTGAGCAATGGTTAAAAAACTGCTAATTTTTACCTATAGCAACCATTAATACAAATAGACAGACATATACACCTGCATGCATGAAACTATTTTTACAGCATAATCAAGCACATTTTAGATGTTGGTAGGAGAGGGTATAAGGAAATATTTTAAGATGTGAAATTTGTGAAGAAATGTTAACTGTACTTCAAAATGCAGTTTAGTGGGACTGAAACTAAAAGGTCAACTGTACTTTTGATATTGTAATAACTAGTTCACCGGTTGTGGCAGTCATGGTAAAGTTCTATGCAAGATATTTAAGCAACAGTATCATATTGATGTGCTAAGAGGATGACTTGGACTTCATAAAACAGAAAAGTTGCTGATGACAAATACACCAGTTAAGTTTTTGGGGAAGTAATGCAGTTAGGAGAGAAAATAGATTTTAGAATCAAGCTGAAATAGCTGATTACTTTGAAGTGTGATGATTGGTAGAAGTATAGATATCAAAGCTGAATGGTAAATGAAATGTTGGAATAAAGTTTATTTTGCTTTGTTGCTGTCTCCCGCGTTAGCAAGGTAGCGCAAGGAAACAGACGAAAGAATGGCCCAACCCACCCACATACACATGTATATACATACACGTCCACACACGTAAATATACATACCTATACAACTCAATGTATACATATATATACACGCACAGACATATACATATATACACTTGTACATAATTCATACTGTCTGCCTTTATTCATTCCCATCACCACCTCGCCACACATGGAATAACAACCCCCTCCCCCCTCATGTGAGTGAGCTAGCGCTAGGAAAAGACAACAAAGGCCCCATTCGTTCACACTTAGTCTCTAGCTGTCATGTAATAATGCACCGAAACCACAGCTCCCTTTCCACATCCGGGCCCCACAGAACTTTCCATGGTTTACCCCAGACGCTTCACATGCCCTGGTTCAATCCATTAACAGCACGTCGACCCCGGTATACCACATCGTTCCAATTCACTCTATTCCTTGCACACCTTTCACCCTCCTGCATGTTCAGGCCCCGATCACTCAAAATCTTTTTCACTCCATCTTTCCACCTCCAATTTGGTCCCCCACTTCTCTTCGTTCCCTCCACCTCTGATACATATATCCTTTTGGTCAATCTTTCCTCACTCATTCTCTCCATGTGACCAAACCATTTCAAAACACCCTCTTCTGCTCTCTCAACCACACTCTTTTTATTACCACACATCTCTCTTATCCTATTATTACTTACTCGATCAAACCACCTCACACAACATACTGTCCTCAAACATCTCATTTCCAGCATATCCACCCTCCTGCGCACAACTCTATCCATAGCCCATGCCTCGCAGCCATACAACATTGTTGGAACCACTGTTCCTCCAAACATACCCATTTTTGCTTTCCGAGATAATGTTCTCGACTTCCACACATTCTTGAAGGCTCCCAGAATTCTCGCCCCCTCCCCCATCCTATGATTCACTTTTGCTTCCATGGTTCCATCCGCTGCCAAATCCACTCCCAGATATCGAAAACACTTCACTTCCTCCAGTTTTTCGCCATTCAAACTTACCTCCCAATTGACTTGACCCTCAACCCTGCTGTACCTAATAACCTTGCTCTTATTCACATTTACTCTCAACTTTCTTCTTTCACACACTTTACCAAACTCAGTCACCAGTTTCTGCAGTTTCTCACATGAATCAGCCACCAGCGCTGTATAATCAGCAAACAACAACTGACTCACTTCCCAAGCTCTCTCATCCACAACAGACTGCATACTTGCCCCTCTTTCCAAAACTCTTGCATTCACCTCCCTAACAACCCCATCCATAAACAAATTAAACTGCCATGGAGACATCACACACCTCTGCCACAAACCTACATTCACTGAGAACCAATCACTTTCCTCTCTTCCTACACGTACACATGCCTTACATCCTCGATAAAAACTTTTCACTGCTTCTAACAACTTGCCTCCCACACCATATATTCTTAATACCTTCCACAGAGCATCTCTATCAACTCTATCATATGCCTTCTCCAGATCCATAAATGCTACATACAAATCCATTTGTTTTTCAAAGTATTTCTCACATACATTCCTCAAAGCAAACACCTGATCCACACATCCTCTACCACTTCTGAAACCACACTGCTCTTCCCCAATCTGATGCTCTGTACATGCCTTCACCCTCTCAATCAGTACCCTCCCATATAATTTACCAGGAATACTCAACAAACTTATACCTCTGTAATTTGAGCACTCACTCTTATCCCCTTTGCCTTTGTACAATGGCACTATGCAAGCATTCCGCTAAACCTCAGGCACCTCACCATGAGTCATACATATATTAGATAACCTTACCAACCAGTCAGCAGTATAGTCACCCCCTTTTTTTTTTTTATAAATTTTAGTGAGTAATTTTAGAATAAAGTTTGGTGAGTAATAAAAATATAGATGTCAGAATTAAACAGCATTCTGCTTTGAATCACCTCACTCATGTTCCTGGAAACATTGAATGAGGCCTACTTTGATTTCATACTGTATAGATTAAAAGATTTCAGAGTTATTCCAAAGAATGTTTTAATGCTTTGAAAATGCAAGACTAAATTTTTTTGAGAGAAAGGATGATTAAGAATTTCTTTTGTAGGAAGACTGAGTAAAAGACATGGAACATAATTGAATACACTTAAGTTTTTATGTTCATGTATGATCTCAAAAATTGATAGAAAGTATTGATTTTAAAAACAGACATCTTGTGTTTCAGGCATATGTGAAGAGAGTGTGACCGGTGTTCACCGTTTATATCAGCTAAGTAAGGCAGGAAAACTGACTGTGCCTGCGATGAATGTCAATGATTCAGTTACCAAGACTATGTTTGATAATCTCTACTCATGCAGAGAATCAATCATTGACAGGTATTACTGATAATATGCAGCTAGTTTATATGGCGTTTAGCTTTCCTGAACATAGATTATTAATTAATTGGCTTAGGCAACTTCGACCCTATACTATAAAATAGATTTTTTTTTAAACATCAGTGACCAGCCAGTAAATGCTAACTAATTGTGACCCAATTTGAATTAAGTCAACCAGTCTATATACATATAAGCATGACCAACTAGCTGGTAACTGTACTGCCCTGCGACAGATAACAGCTGGATCTTCACTTTAATCTCTTTTGTACTTGTTAACATGTTAGGCATATAGAAAATAATTGTTATAATGAAGTGAGGAATGCACTTCATGAAAAAGCTTTACCTGCTTCATCTAATTATTTCTTTCCTAAAAGGAGATTGTCTTTTAGCAGGGAGGCACAGATGAAGGAAGGCCATATCTGCTTACATCCATTCTCTATCTGTCATGTGTAATGCACTGAAAGCACAGTTCCTTAGCTACAGCCATGCCCCACAGACCATTCCATGGTACAGCCCAGTTATTTCACATAATCTGGTTCAGTTCATTGCCAGTGCCATCCACCTTTCTGGGTTACCTTCTAAAACACATAGATGTGTAGGCTTTTTTTTTTTTTTTTTCTCTCCCCTGTTACTAGAGATAAGTTGGTTGGTAGGTAGGAATAATATGTTTATTTATATGAATATTTTTATTGCAGTTAACATCCTTTAGATGTGAAGGACTTATGAAAGAATGCTACACCTCTATTGATATTTTTCATTTCCATAGTTTGAAACGGGCAACGGATGTGATGTTTGGAGGGAAGCAAGTGGTGGTGTGTGGATATGGAGAAGTTGGAAAGGGGTGCTGCCAGGCACTCAAAGGCCTAGGTTGCACAGTCTATGTGACTGAAATTGATCCTGTTTGTGCACTACAAGCATGGTATGTATCTCTTAAATGGTTTTCCCACCCTCATAGCTTTCTTTGTTATGTGTTTATTTTATGCATGTATGCTATATTATATAATGTTGAATTACCATGATGAAATTGATGAATAGATTGAGGATTCACAAGAACTTGAAAAATATTTTGTTGTCATTGCTGGGTAAAAACACAATTCCATGGAAAGTAGTCATCCTTTTAACAGTTTCAGAGTACTTTTTGGTGATTTGCTTGGTAAAAAGGGGAATAGTAATGGTAGCAATGCACTTCCTAGAAAATAAAGTTGTTGGTGAAAGTAACAATGCAGAGAGCTTATTCAACTGGTGCAGATAAGTACATTTATAGGAGATAACTTTTTAGGTGTGAAAAGGTACACATAATATAGTAAATGTCAGAAATTTCAACTATTATTGATACAAGTTGAAAGACATTTAAGATGAAGAATATCTGGTCATCATGTGGCACACAGTAGCATAAGGTTGCCATTGACGTGAAATGGGGAAGGAGTATTTTAAAAACTGAGGTTTGCTGATAAATCAAGAATGTGAGTATAAAGTTGAGTAATTTCTTTCAAGAGTAGTATGACAGAAGTGATTTAGATGGTAGGTTGTCATTGTGGATGAAGCACATTTGTGTGGGATTAGAAAAAGAGAAATTAAAGAAAGGCACTTTTTGAAATTAGTATAATCAGAAAGAAAAAAATCAGAATCTGTTAATATAGCTTTAGAGAATTAGTGAGAGTGAGAGAATGTAAGTATAAAGACACAAAAGAAAAGGGGAAGGTAAAAAGAATGATAATAGTTGAAAAGATAGTAGATGAAGATTACAAATGGCTGGAACCAGGATTCGAACCTATGCACTCGATCCTGGGTGGCCCGTGAATGCCTCATGGCCATGAATGCTAACTGCTACACCACAGGAGTGGTGAATTATCAGAAATAAAGGAATTTCTTGAAATTAAGAAGAGTGAATAAAACTTGAAGAAAAAGTGATGCAAATGGTAATTCTTTATCTTAAGATAAAAGGTTTATTTTTAGGACTTATTAAAAGTCATTCATAATTGAATCCAAAAAATAGGAATAAGTATGGGTAAAGGGAGATGGGGGAATTTGATGAATTGTTTGAAGGAAAGAATATGTTGATGAATTTGTAAAACTATATTGAAAGTGAGATATAGTGAAGTTTTGCATCTTGTAAGAGGAGAGGTGAAGGTATATGGATGAGGAATACTCAATCACCCCTCCTCATACCACATATTGTCCTCAGACACTTAAATTCCAGCACATGCACCCTCCTCCATACATTCTCATCAGTAGCCTATGCCTCACATCCATACATCATTGTTGGGATTAGTATACCATCAAACATACCCATCAATCAGTCATCAATGTTCCTGTATGTTTGAAGTACCAGAACAAAATCTCATATCCCAAGTGCATGGGAAGGTCACTTGATTTACTTTATTAGTGAATCAGGATAAAAAAAAGTCCTTTTCCTGTTTTATTGTCATGAAGTGGAAATAAAGGCAGCAAAAGTACCGAGATGGTAGCCAGAATGAGGATTATGAGGCAAGAGAAGATAGTGCTTGGGTGGTTTGTAAAGTAGAGGAGATTCACTGAGTGTATCCGAGTGAGGTGAATGGGATTAGAGAGAAGGGAAGTGTAAGATGTCGTAGAATAATAGATGAAGAGAGTATGTGTCTAGAGAGAATACATCAGTAGAGGAAACTGTAGAGATGAAAAGAGATTTTAATGTTAGTTGAGATTCTGCAGGAGTCACTGTAGTCAATTAATAGTGGTAAAAGACATCTCTATCTGTATATTTGGTCATATCACTCAGCTGGTGTTACTAGACCGTGCCTGCCAGAGGTTACACCACAAGTTAAGAGTCACCTTTGGTGAGGCTGTATGATTAGGAGTAGTCTTGCCGAAGAACTACTCACTCCAGAGGAGTCTACATTTTCCTTGCTACTAGTCGTAGTATAGCTTCAGGCTGCAGAAGCCTTTAGAAAGGTCCTGGGTAACACCAGGCGATCAAGTATAATTAATGAAATAACATAAAATATAGGAAAGATCTCTTAGCTTCCTGATCGCTGTAGGAGCCCCATAGAAGGGGCTTATGGGGCAGGATGGTAAAATTGCAACGTAGAAGCGGTAATGCAACTGATAGTAGCAAAATATTACTATAGTTGAAAAGTAGGCGAGTTTCTTTTTTATCTCACAAAACCAAACCATTAAAAATGTCAATCGGGTACCATACGTCAAAAAACAAACCTGTTGAGTGGCATCTCCTTTCAATTGGTGCCCAGGCCACCTGCCCTACCCTAGATATGCCACTGAGGATATTTGCATGCATAAGTGTGCAATGAGTAGTCATAAAGGTTTTGGTTTAAGGTTGTGCTCTAGATAAACCTAATGGGTAGCAAAAATGCTGAATAGATTAGGTGATTTATAAGTTGGATTGTTAAGCATGATTCCTTTTTTTTTTTTTTTTTTTTTTTTTTTTTTTTTTTTTTACATTGCACATAACAAACTGAATATAAAGATAGATTTATTTCTTTTATTACTGGGTTAAACTTACTCTCTGCACACTATCTGTTTTTTCAGTAACAGTACAATACAATTCACTGTCTATCTCTGACTCTATAGTGAAAGAGATTTTACCCTAAACAAGCTTCCTGATCACCTTCCCTTACATTCTTGTTTTTCTAGAATATTTACTAAGATAATCAGTAGAGTTCAGTTTCCATCTGAGACCTGAAAGTAAAATGGATTCTTTCAAAAGAGAGTAATGAATATTGCATTTTTTAGGCATTTGGGTGGTGCACATGGAACCATATCATTTACATGTCATAGACAGCCATTTCATAATTGCTCAGGTCCTATACTCTCAATGTTTTACTTAACAGTATGGATGGTTTCCGTGTTATGAAACTGTCTGAAGTGATTAGACAGGTTGACATCTTAGTGACAGCCACTGGTAACAAGAATGTGGTGACACGTGACCACATGGATAAAATGAAGAATGGCGCCATCGTTTGCAACATGGGCCATTCAAATACTGAAATTGATGTTGTAAGTAGTTTATAAATCCATATTTAATATGGAATTTTTTTCCCATATGTCTATGACAAATTTTGTACCAAATTTTATATCAATATATTAAGTTGGCTGAAATTTGTGCTTATGCATTGTCTTTGTGCTTTGTCTTGTAAATGTGTTTGTTGTTTCTGCTTATGCGCTTTAGTTTGTGTTTGCATGAATGAATATGTCTTTCTTGACAGTCTTTTGTGAATTTGTGTTGCTTTTGCTTCACTTACACAGACACTGAAGATATATTGTAGGGATTGATGTTTTAACTGATGGTTGAATTATGTTGTGTACAGTATGTTTCTCTATTAATGGAGATGTTGTGCGTAGTGTTTTGTCATTGTGTGTTGTTTTATGGATGTTTGCATTATTAATTCTAGTTTATTCCATGATTCTTGTTTCCGTGTGCTGTGTGCTACACCAGTATTGACACAAATAGATCCATATTTTCTGTACCCTTTATTTACCATTTTCCCTGCATTCAGAGCAGGGTGGCACATAGATACTCCCAGACTTGATTAATCTTTTATGAAATGATGTGGTTTCAGAAGTTCATTAAGAATGCTGACACATGAGCTAAAGGCACAGGTCTCCATGATTAATTTCAGACCATACAAAAAAGTTATATACATTGTAAAGTTAATTCTATATACTGTCTTTTTTAATCATATATTCCTTTGCCATACGCAGAGCTGGGTGTGATAAGCAAAATACCTTGGTTAGAAAAACATATCTACACCTTTCAGTCTTATATACCCAGTTTTTGTAAAGAATTCTTCATGATGGTTTGGCTGTCATGATTGAAGCTGTCACCAGCCATTTGCACAAAGAAATGATGAGTGAAAATATAAGGCTGCTTCAGCAATTAACAAATAAGTGCATAGAAACAAAAATTCTAAATTCACTCAGCTCATGCCAAGCAGGGGAGAGCAGACACAACTTTTTTCAATCCAGGATGAGATTTTCTCAGCCTCTTTTGGCAAGTTGATGAGCTTTTAAATTTTTCATGGGATCTAGATACTTCCCGTGTGACATGAAAATTTATCCCCTGAAGTGAAAATGAATTCTTTTATATCAAAAGTGAGCAATCTTTAGACTTTTGGCACCAGAAACTGCAATTTAGAAGTAAAAACGACTGTTACCTGAATTGCCACTTCTGATGCCAAAAGTTGAAAGATAGTTCAGTGTTGAAATGAGAGTATGTACTCATTTCTAAGGGATAAATTTTTATATCACTTGGAAAATGGCTAAGTCAGATATGAAAACCTGAAAAGCACATCAGTTCACGAATGTAGATCAGACTAAAAATGATGTATACCCCATATGTGCAGATAGAATGAAATTTGTAAGCATGAAATCACATAAAAGCTTATGCTGATAAATTCAAAAGATAAGTAGATTAAATAAAATTTACAGAAAAGATGATAGGTAAGTGATACGTAGGAGTGTGAGAACACGGGCGAATAATTGTCTTCTGTTAAAAGCTAGTAAATATTCATATGCTTCATTTCTTTTTTATCATGATATCTCCTAACAGAGCTTGATAATTTTTACAGGAATCACTCAACACACCAGAGCTCGTTCATGAAAAAAAAAGGAGAAATAATAAAGTAATACTGTATCTTTATTTTGTTTTTAACACTAAAGTACTTACCCTCAGATATGAATTATCATGAATGACTTTAAATCCTTACTGTACATATGTTAATGGTGCAGAATTGTGATAGAGGTTCATTGTTTTATTTGTGTATGTATATCAGATATGTGCATGCATGGAAAGGTTCCAGTGGTGTCTTTTGTATAAAGGGTGAGGTTATGCATGCTTATCTATTTATTATCTGCCAATACATTGTGGATAAAAACATTAAATTGCTAGTGTTACACACATGCCTGAGAATATAAGGATGCTGGGGTGTTACCTAACTCTGACTGCTTGAGGTTACGTTATCTATCTATCTATCCATATCCCTGATGCCCGTTCCCTCTAGGAACTCGTCAAGGGGGTGGCCATGGCAAAAGCCTCCATAATTGGTGAACTCACGTGCCTTTCTTAGCCTATAGTGCCTTACCCTTAACAGGCCACTAGCAAAGGGTAACTTTAGTGCAGTGTTCCAGAGGCTCTTACCAAATGTTCCCACTGACTAATACCATTTAATGTGTATACCTAATATTTCGAGCTACCACTCCTACCCAAAGACCTACTTGTAACTATTGTTTCTACCTAATGCTCCTGCCTAATGTACCTACCTACTGATTCTATCACTCCTACCATTTTGCCAAAAGGCAGGGCTAGCGCATAGCTCTCTGCAGGGAAATCTAGGGTTATGAGGAATGGGTTGTGTGAGTTAAGTGTTGTCAAGTGTTGTGTGACAGAGAGATTGAATGTTCATGGACAGAATGCCACCAGTCCACATGTGGGTGAGGTAGAAAGAATAGACAACTACCTGGGTCAGGGGAGTGCAACTTGACAACTACTAAAAAAAATTAAAAGAAGGGCAGCTATAGTCTAGAAAGAATGGAAAGGTATGTGATATTCTTTGCCTAGCAGCAGATATAAGAACTACAAAGGAAAATATAGTAATTAAGTGCTTCACATATGAGATGAAATAGAGTCATTATAGCTGCAGTATACCTTGGAGAGGTACATGAGTGCAAGAAAGATGGAAAGACTCCAGTGTTCTACTTGGTTATTGAAGGAATATGTCTAGAGTGAGCATTGAAATCATCAAAGAAAACTCTGCAAAACTTGTACTAGTGGATAGGTACTCTCTCTCTCTCCCCATTACCTATCTCTTATAATTTTTGCCTTTCTTAATTTTTCCTTTTGAATTCTGTTCATCAGATAAATATAGAGATAAATATGCCTTTTCTGTTGCATGTTACTTATGTGAATATTAAAACTGTCTCTAAAATAGGAAAGTAAGTATCAAGCATTCAAGTTTTAAGAGTGGTAATACTGCCAGCATAAGTTATAATGAAGTGCTTATTTTTCTCTTTTAGGTGTAGATTAAAACTGATCATTTATCTGATTGCAGTTCATCACTGTTCCATTGATGCATCACCAGTAGAAATGTATTGCTTTTTTGTTATATCGAGTGTCATAAATGATCTATATTACATTGTAACTTTATTTTATTATGATCATAGGAATCATATAGGTACTTTTAAGTTGTTGCACAAGAGATTAGGGTCAGAACTAAATTTCCTTCATAGTACATGTGGGCACTACCAGACTGCTATTTTTGTATTCTTGGAGCTACATTATACATATGTTCCAATCGTGCAAAAGTGATCTTTTGGACTTGAACATACAGTAACAAAATTTCTTTACACCCTGCTTGCTTTCGGTGTCTTTGCCTTCCAACCAACAGATACTTGCATTCTCACAGTCAAGTAGATTGACAGACTTAAACACAGGCTGAATTAGTGTAATGTCAACTATCAGCCAACTATATGCATCACTGTCCCACCATGGCCTTAGTAAACTATCTGCCTGTGTACTGTGACAAATATTCAGTGTGAGAGGCAGATTTTCAGTACCTTTCATCATATCAACAAACTTTTCACCAGTAAAAGCTGTTTTGCTTTTGGTTAGGCTTCATTAGCTAAATAGAAGCCCTAGGAATCAATATTTTCATTTTTTCTATATTTTTCCTTGCAGTTAATAAAACAACAAAGATTTCTTTAGTTTTCAGTATTCACATTTACTCAACTCTGTAATGTGCACTGCGAGTTTGCAAGCTTCCTAGCGAAAGATATTTGTTGGATTACATCCCAGTTTTATTACATGCAAGGCAGATACATAGTACTTTTCAGTAAACTTTGGACTGTACTTAAATCATGATTAGTGAACATTATTTGATGAGGTCATTGTTATTGATCAAACACCACTGAATAGTTCTTGTTCAAGTGGTTTAAAATTTTCAAGGAGAAAGTTAAGATAAACATTCTGTAATGCAGGTTTTAAATCTTTAAATACAGAATTTTGTGTAAATGAAACCCCAGGTTCCCATGAATATTTTCAAACTTACAAAAATATGGTATGGATATGATTTATAATATGTACCTCTGTGGCCACCAGAATTCTCTTCGCACTCCTGACTTGACGTGGGAGAAGGTTCGCTCCCAGGTAGATCATGTCCTCTGGCCTGATGGCAAAAGAATCATTTTGTTGGCTGAGGGTCGTCTTGTCAACCTCTCCTGTTCATCAGTCCCATCTTTTGTTGTCTCCATCACTTCATGTACTCAGGTAAAGAGTTGCGAACTTTTCATATTTTCTTGCATGCAAATTGTATACGTATTATTATACGTGAGAAGGAGATGGAGTGAGTATTTTGAAGGTTTGTTGAATGTGTTTGATGATAGAGTGGCAGATATAAGGTGTTTTGGTCGAGGTGGTGTGCAAAGTGAGAGGGTTAGGGAAAATGATTTGGTAAACAGAGAAGAGTT
Organism: Panulirus ornatus; assembly: GCF_036320965.1. Taxonomy (NCBI): domain Eukaryota; kingdom Metazoa; phylum Arthropoda; class Malacostraca; order Decapoda; family Palinuridae; genus Panulirus; species Panulirus ornatus. The sequence continues at coordinate 10,338,492 of NC_092248.1, forward strand.
AGTAAAAGCTTTGCGGAAGATGAAAGCCGGCAAGGCAGCAGGTTTGGATGGTATTGCAGTGGAATTTATTAAAAAAGGGGGTGACTGTATTGTTGACTGGTTGGTAAGGTTATTTAATGTATGTATGACTCATGGTGAGGTGCCTGAGGATTGGCGGAATGCGTGCATAGTGCCATTGTACAAAGGCAAAGGGGATAAGAGTGAGTGCTCAAATTACAGAGGTATAAGTTTGTTGAGTATTCCTGGTAAATTATATGGGAGGATATTGATTGAGAGGGTGAAGGCATGTACAGAGCATCAGATTGGGGAAGAGCAGTGTGGTTTCAGAAGTGGTAGAGGATGTGTGGATCAGGTGTTTGCTTTGAGGAATGTATGTGAGAAATACTTAGAAAAGCAAATGGATTTGTATGTAGCATTTATGGATCTGGAGAAGGCATATGATAGAGTTGATAGAGATGCTCTGTGGAAGGTATTAAGAATATATGGTGTGGGAGGCAAGTTGTTAGAAGCAGTGAAAAGTTTTTATTGAGGATGTAAGGCATGTGTACGTGTAGGAAGAGAGGAAAGTGATTGGTTCTCAGTGAATGTAGGTTTGCGGCAGGGGTGTGTGATGTCTCCATGGTTGTTTAATTTGTTTATGGATGGGGTTGTTAGGGAGGTGAATGCAAGAGTTTTGGAAAGAGGGGCAAGTATGAAGTCTGTTGGGGATGAGAGAGCTTGGGAAGTGAGTCAGTTGTTGTTCGCTGATGATACAGCGCTGGTGGCTGATTCATGTGAGAAACTGCAGAAGCTGGTGACTGAGTTTGGTAAAGTGTGTGAAAGAAGAAAGTTAAGAGTAAATGTGAATAAGAGCAAGGTTATTAGGTACAGTAGGGTTGAGGGTCAAGTCAATTGGGAGGTGAGTTTGAATGGAGAAAAACTGGAGGAAGTGAAGTGTTTTAGATATCTGGGAGTGGATCTGGCAGCGGATGGAACCATGGAAGCGGAAGTGGATCATAGGGTGGGGGAGGGGGCGAAAATTCTGGGAGCCTTGAAGAATGTGTGGAAGTCGAGAACATTATCTCGGAAAGCAAAAATGGGTATGTTTGAAGGAATAGTGGTTCCAACAATGTTCTATGGTTGCGAGGCGTGGGCTATGGATAGAGTTGTGCGCAGGAGGATGGATGTGCTGGAAATGAGATGTTTGAGGACAATGTGTGGTGTGAGGTGGTTTGATCGAGTAAGTAACGTAAGGGTAAGAGAGATGTGTGGAAATAAAAAGAGCGTGGTTGAGAGAGCAGAAGAGGGTGTTTTGAAATGGTTCGGGCACATGGAGAGAATGAGGGAGGAAAGATTGACCAAGAGAATATATGTGTCGGAGGTGGAGGGAACGAGGAGAAGAGGGAGACCAAATTGGAGGTGGAAAGATGGAGTGAAAAAGATTTTGTGTGATCGGGGCCTGAGCATGCAGGAGGGTGAAAGGAGGGCAAGGAATAGAGTGAATTGGAGCGATGTGGTATACCGGGGTTGACGTGCTGTCAGTGGATTGAATCAAGGCATGTGAAGCGTCTGGGGTAAACCATGGAAAGCTGTGTAGGTATGTATATTTTGCGTGTGTGGACGTATGTATATACATGTGTATGGGGGTGGGTTGGGCCATTTCTTTCGTCTGTTTCCTTGCGCTACCTCGCAAACGTGGGAGACAGCGACAAAGCAAAAAAAAAAAAAAAATTATTTGTCAATTTATTGGAGATGCCAGTATCTGTGAGAGCAAGATGAATATCAAGATGTAATAATTTCTACATTGTTGTGGGTACAAGTTGAGCTTAGATTACAAAAGAAAGGTAGAGGGTGGATGTGTTGGAAATTAAATGCCAGAGGACTATCTTTGGTTAGGGACAGGTAGATCATGTAAAGAATAACATTGTAAAAAAAAGGTGAGGTAGTAAGTGCAGAATGATTGAGAAAGCCGATCATGATGCACTGAAATGGTTTGGACACATTCAAAGGATGATTAAGGAAAGACAAACTGGGATCCAACATGTCAGATGTAGGGGCAAGAGGGAAAAGGGAAGGATGGATTGGAGACTGCATTATCAGGATTTGCACATTCAGGAGGGTGAGAGTAACGCATGAAAATTAATTGAAATCTATGGTGCTGGTGGTGTTGAGGTGCAGTCAACAGGCTTAACTAGGGCATGTGAAGCAGTCATCAGTCTAATTTTAATGAATGTAAGGATACTTGAATGTAGCTTCAGTCCCACAGCAGTCAAACTTAATTCTTTAAGTTTATAATTTCACAATATACAAATGTGTAAAATTCATGCATTGCTGCAGGCTCAATATTTTCTTATTCTTGTAGGCTCTGGCATTAATTGAACTGTTCAATGCCCCTGCTGGACGTTACAAGTCTGATGTTTATCTCCTTCCAAAAAAGATGGGTATGTTAGATTTACTTTTACATTTAACAAAGAGAATATATATTTTTAATCTATTGCTGTTCTGTAATCCTTCAGTTTGAAGTGAATAAGGATTTCTATTATTAACATTTAGATTATTAGTAATTTTTTTATTAAACCTAGTCCACTTTAATTCAGTAGACATAATAACCATTACTTGTATGATTTCTGGCAAAGATCATTTTGAGTTGAAATTTTTATTTTACCTTCAGTATATGAAGTATAATGATTATCTGCATTTATATTTTTTCTAGATGAGTATGTGGCCAGTCTTCATTTGCCCACATTTGATGCTCACCTAACTGAACTGTCTGATGAACAGGCAAAGTATATGGGTTTAAACAAGGCTGGACCATTCAAGCCCAATTACTACAGGTACCATCACAGATTATGATTTCATTTTCTTTTGATGTTAATTCATTGTCACTGTTTATTAAATATTAATAATAGGAATATAGCCTATAACAAACTGAAGAGGAAAGGTAAACCAAATGTTGAATGATTTAGAAAAAATAGTATTAGCTGCCCTCAGTTGAGTTTTGTTGACGTAAACAAGGGTGATAAAGGTGAGTGTTCAAACTACAGAGGTAAATTGTATGGGAGAATAGTATTGTAGAGGGTAAAGGCATGCACATAGCATCGGATGGGGAAGAACACTATGGTTTCAGAAGTGGTAGGGGATGTGTGGCTCAGGTGTTTTTGCTTTAAAGAATTTGAGTGAGAAATAAACAGATGGATATGTAAGTAGCATTAGTGAATTTGGAGAAAGCATATAGAGAATAGAATATAGAGCATATAGAAGGTATATAGAGATGCTCTGGTGAAGGTCTTAAAGGATATTTGGTGTGGTAGGAAAGCTTTTAGAATCACTGGAGAGTTTTTACCAAGAGTGTAAGGCATTGTGTACAAGTGGGAAGAGAGGAGAACGTGTAGTTTCAAGTGAAGGTTGGTCTGTGTCAGGGGTGTGTATTGTCACCATGGCTGTTTGCTTTTTTTGTAGATAGGGTGGTGAGGGAGGTAAATGTGAGAGTCTTGGAGAGAGGGGCAATTATGCAGTTTGTATGGGATGATGAGGCTTGGAAAATGTCAATTGCTGGTAATACAGTACTGGTGGCAATTTTTGAGCAGATTTGATTGAAAATCTTCAGAAAGTAAATGTGCATAAAAGCAAGGTTATAAGGTTTAGCAAGGTTGAGGGAAAGGTTAGTTGAGGTTTGGGTTTGAATGGAGGAAGTGAAGTGTTTTAGATACTTGGAAGTGGATATGGTGGCAAATAGAATCAGAAGTGAGTCATAGGGTAAGCAAAGTGATGAAGGTTATGGGAGCGCTGAAGAATGTGTGGAAAGAGAGGTCGTTGTCTGGAAAGGCAGGAATGCATATGTTTGCAGGTATATTTGTCCCAAGAATGTTAAATGGATGCAAGGATGGACTATAAATGAGGATGGATTTGTTGGAAATGAAGTTTTGAGGACAGTATGTGGTAGACAGTAGTAGTAGGTTGGAACATTTGACAGGAGCATTAAGTGGAAGTTGTGGGTAGGAAGATTAGCTGTGAGCATTAGAATAAAGGGTATGGAGGGAAAGCCAACTGAAATTGTGAGGAATTATTACAAAGAGAGGAAGGCATTTGTGCGAAGTAGAGGAGGGTGAGACATTTCAGGTGAAAGTGGATCTGCAGCAGGGGTGTGCACGGTCACCATGGCTCTTTAATTTATTTATGGATGGGGTGGTGTGGGAGGTAAATGCAAGGCTCTTGGTGAGAGGGGCTTGTATGCAGTTGGTAGGGGATACGAGGGCCTTAGGAAAAGAGTCAGTTGTTTGTTTACGACAGCATTGGTGGAAGATATGATTGAGAAATGACAGAAGTTAATGTCTGAGTCTGGGAGAGTGTGTAAACAGAGGAAGTTGAGAGTATATGTGAATAAAAGCAAAGTTATTAGATGTAGAAGTGCAGAGGGACATGTTAGTTGGAGTGTGATTGTTGGATTGTGAGTTTGGAAAGTGAAAACATGCCAAAAGTGAAGTGTTTTAGATACCTGGGTACAGATGAGGCAGCAATGGAACCTTGGAAGTGGAGGTAAGTCATAGGGTGGTAAGGGGCTGATGATTCTGGAAGCGTAAAGAAACGTTTAAAAAGAGAGGTAGCTCTCTTGGTACGTCTAAGGGTATAATAGATGTATGTATATTGTATGGAAGCAAGGCATGGGCTGTAGATGAGAATGTATGGGGGAGGATGGATATCTTGGAAATGGAATGAATGATTACAGTGTGGCATGAGGATTGATCTAATAAATAATAAAAGGGTAAGAGAGAGGTGTGGTAATAAGGAGAGTGTGATTATGGTTGAGAGAGCCGAAGAGGATGTCCATGGTTTGGACATAGGGGATAGTGAGAGAGAGGATGAGAAAGAGGATATATGTGTCAGAAGTAAAGAGGACAAGAAGGGTGAGACCATACTGGAAATGGAAAAATTAAGTGAAAGACTTTGAGTTGAGGGCTTGAAGCCCAAGTATGCAGGAGGGTAAAAGGAGTGCATGGGATAGAGTGAACTGGTGTGATGTGGTACTCAGGTGGTGACATGATATCAGTGGACTGATCAAGGGCAATGTGAAGCAGCTGGGAGAACCCACTGAAAGGTCTGTGGGGCTTGGTCGTGGACAGAGCTGTGGTTATGGGGCATTACACATGGATATAGAGCAAATGAGGCCTTTTCTCCTTCTGTTCCTGGCTTTACCTCACTGATGCAGGATAGAGCAAACAAGTATGACAAAAAGCAAATGGTCAGAAGATAATACAGTAGTTTATGATTTTTAGGAGAATAGGCCCATTTCTCTTTTCCTTGATTTTTATCAATAAGTAACTTGGGGTGTATTATGTTCATTACAAACAATGTTATATGTTTGCGAGGCGTGGGCTATAGATAGAGTTGTGCGGAGGAAGGTGGATGTGCTGGAAATGAGATGTTTGAGGACAACATGTGGTGTGAGTGGTTTGATCGAGTAAGTAATGAAAACCATGGAAAGTTTTGTGGAGCCTGGATGTGGAAAGGGAGCTGTGGTTTCGGTGCTTTATACATGACAGCTAGAGACTGAGTGTGAATGAATGTGGCCTTTGTTGTCTTTTCCTAGTGCTACCTCGCGCACATGCCGGGGGAGGGGGTTGTCATTTCATGTGTGGCGGGGTGGCGATGGGAATGAATAAGGGCAGACGGTATGAATCATGTACATGTATATATATATGTTTTTTTTTTTTTCCAAAAAGAAGGAACAGAGAAGGGGGCCAGGTGAGGATATTCCCTCAAAGGCCCAGTCCTCTGTTCTTAACGCTACCTCGCTAACGCGGGAAATGGCGAATAGTTTGAAAGAAAGAAAGATGTCTGTGTGTATATATATATGTATACGTTGAGATGTATAGGTATGTATATTTGCGTGTGTGGACGTGTATGTATATACATGTGTATGTGGGTGGGTTGGGCCATTCTTTCCTCTGTTTCCTTGCACTACCTCGCTAACCCAGGAGACAGAGACAAAGTATAATAAATGAAATATATATACAATTGGAGTGATGTGGTATACAGGGGTTGACGTGCTGTCAGTGGATTGAACCAAGGCATGTGAAGCGTCCGGGGTAAACCATGGAAAGCTGTGTAGGTATGTATATTTGCGTGTGTGGACGTGTGTATGTATATACATGTGTATGGGGGGGGGGTTGGGCCATTTCTTTCGTCTGTTTCCTTGCGCTACCTCGCAAACGCGGGAGACAGCGACAAAGTATAAAAAAAAAAAAAAAAAATATATACAAACTATCTCATTAAGAGAAAGTTGCTAGGATTGACACATCTAAATTAATTTAGAAACTAACACATAATTAACATGTGAAATATTGAAAATCCATAAACTGAAGTCCAAGGTCTAGCACCTTCAGGATTATGGTTAACCAGTAAATGTTTATTACATGATCAAAATGGTAGATGGTTTCACGTAAAACAAACATGTAAATCTATAGCAGGTATATAAAACAACATGTTAAGGTTATGATATGTTCAGGTCACATTTTGTGGCCTACATATTTCCAAAATATATAAAATTGTGCCATAATTTACATATTTTCATTAATCTACCTGTTCATTTGGAGTTAAAAAGGGCATCTTATTCTGGAGGACAAATTTTTAAGCCCAGATTCTAATTTGCATTATGAGTATCACCTATAAGGAAAGTTTGTTTACAAAAAAAATTAACAAAATGTAGAGTTCAAAAAATGTTAGTTATTTACTAATATTTTCTAATATTGTTTTTCAGGTACTAAATTGTGTCTGTGGAAGAAGTACAGTAATTCCATAGAACTGAGTGCCATTGGTGAGTAGAAGTTGATAGTTTTACTGGAAGGCGTGCCATTGGTGGAAGATGCATGGAAAGCAACACCTCATCTCTCAAGAAATGTGTGTTATTGTCAGGGATTTTTGACTTCAGAAGCATTTCTCATGTATATTTTTCTTGCTACAGTATTCATGGGTTGTATTGAGGTATCCAGTTCTCAGTGTCTTAAACCTTGTTTTGGTAGGTATGTAATGTTATCTGTCCTCTGCATGTATATAATGACAGAGTGTATTTCAGAACATAATCGGGAATTTACATGAGTAGCATCCAAAAAGAATGTATTGAGGTTTCAGAATGTTAGGAAATTGCTCCATTGTAAGCTTGCCTCAATATGATCATTACAAAAAAATATATATATATATATTGGTAGCAGTGCTGCATTTAAGGTTGTAGTTATCTCATATAATCATCTACTGAACCATAACTACAAATCACAGAGTACCTGATGACACAAACTGCCAATCAGCTCACAGCAGTGCTCAGGTACATTACAGCTAGCAGATGATGTTTTAAAAGATTATTTTAACCAGTATTCTCAGCTTCCCTCTTCCCACAAGAATATAAGTCTACAATGACCTAAAATGCCATAAATATACTTTATTATGTATTTCCAGTGGAGTAAGCAGACATGAAAATTCAATTGCAATTTTTAGCAAGGGTATCATCACATACACCATTACTCTCACAAGAGGTTATATAAAGAGGATTTTTCTTAATTCCAATTGTTATATAAATCATATTGTCCATAGTGAGGTCATTCTGAATCATTTACATAGTTGACATATTTATTCTTAATTTAATTATTCTTAAAGAGATTTCATACTTTCCCAGATCAAACATTTTAAAAGTATTTATATGATATTATTAGCAAAATATCAAATAGCTAATGCTTATAAAAGTGATTGTCACATGTAGCTCCTACATGTTCTAAAACTTTAAGGATTCTATGCTTCTGTAATCAACTATCATGGGTCTGTGATCACCAGTAAAGCTCATTTAATGTCTGGAACAGTAGCTCTGTCAGGCAAGTTTGCAGGTATTATGCTATTAAATAATAATTGCCACGATTTAATCCTTTCATGCGAGGCAAAATTCATGTTGTGGTCTTAAATGCTTATGGATATCATTAAGAGAAGTAACAAATTATCAAATACAAAAAAGTATTAGTTTTTTAAATACTTCTTGCCTCAAGGTTCACGAGAGAATTTGAGTGATTTAAATGCCCCAAATTTATAGAGGGTTTTGTTCTATATCTAATAGACTATGTCTATTGTAGATTCTGCCTGTCTCGTCTGTGATAGTTGTAGAGAACAGAACCAGTTGAAGAGGACCAGAGGCCAACATAACATTAAAGCTTTTGTGTTAAAAAAAAAAAACAAATTTTTGGAAAAATTGTCAGTTATAGTGTTTTTGGCTCAATATTAATCAAGATTGCAAGTTTATTTCAATCTAGCTGTTGCCCCAATGATAGCAGCTTGTATTAGTAGGAAGAGCTTGCATCCATTTTCAATCTCTGCTAAACCAGTTATACCTTGGTGATCAGACTCTTATTCTGACACATGGTGAATACAGCAATAGGAAATAATACGAGTTATGAATTCTGTTAGGCTCTGTTTAGTGATGTTACATAACCTATTTCTGAATTAAAACCTAAATAGGCCAGCAATGTGTTAATAGGGAATTCCAAGCCTGTGTAAGTGTACTTCAGAATGCTGACCCATCGTACAGGTACCCCAGTTAGGAACTTATGGGGGCAGTGTCTTTTTTATGCTTCTATGTGACATCAAGGAGGTCATGTTGTTGCTCAGTTAAGGCCTGAATTTTGAAGAATTATGTGATATTCTCCATATATTTGAGATATCATTTTGGTGCCTGGGCTGTACTTCATAACTATTGTCATTGTTTTCGTAAGAGCATTCAACTAGGTTATCACATAGTACATCAGAAAATAGGCCTTACCAATATTGTTGTTGTTACTGCTGTTACAAGCGCTGCCATCACAAGCTCATTACTCACTGATTCTCGAATGGTGCTGTCAAGACAATCATTTATGGCATCGTACTTTCCATGCCTTGGGTATGCCTCATTCACTTCTGTAACTTTTTACATCTAAACTTTAAAAAATACCCCTCTGCTGGTTGTGAATGAGGTACTACTACAGTGTGGCTCCTCCTCCTCAAAGTTTTTATTGTATATTGGAGAAAGGGCCATGTTTACACCCCGTGGTATGGTATGTCCTTACAGAATGATACAAATTGTTTGAACTCCTGTAACAGAAAATCAAGAAACACTGGCATAGTATTTAAAGCAATTCTGACACCTGAATTAGTTTCTATCATGCTGATACTGCATTCATGGATGAGAATGTGGAAGCATTGAATTGCTGTCCTATTTGGAGCTCACTATCATGGAAGTTTTAACTTAAAACTGTTGTAGTACAGTATTTATTTCTTGCCAACCACAGATCCTTCCATTGTGCATTTTCAGCACATAAGTGACCTATTATTATGCATAAAGTTTATTAACCCAATAAATTGAAGCTAAGTCAGTGAAATTTTGAATTGCATTGATAATTCAAGAAAAATCTGACTTGTTACCTTAAACAAATGCAGTAATTCCGTGCCATTGATGCCAGCACCATGTCGATCTCTTTTTCAGCATACATATTACCTATACTTGAACCAAGGGCTCTGTAAAATACTAAAGGTTGCAAGACTGAATAGTGTTAATTTTTTTTAGTTTTGAAGATATTTGAATGTATTTAGGTGTAATATTGTGTACATTAGAGCATAATTGATATAAACTGAAGAATCCCTTCACCCACATGTATGAGAAAAATACCATCTGCAGTGGTACTGCTCTGGACAACAGCAAAGTTGGACCCTTGTAATGGGACTGCTGAGTGGTATGTTGAGATGGCATTTCTGCCCAAGTTAGTTAACAGTAAAATGGTTCATGTAGCTCAGTGAGGCAGCGACATTCTGTATATAATTATCTAAATCTGAATCTATTTGAATGTGTACTTTTTTCATTATTAGAATTACACACCCAAATCAGAACATAAATTTTGCTTTAAGGCAAAATATGCAAAAATATTTTTACACTTAAAGGTATCTGTAGTTTGTGTAAGATTGATATTGTCTTTTTGAGAGATGTTCAGAGGTAATCAGGGAATCAAAAGTGTACAAAAACATTTATGATAATCATTTGTGCAAAAGAAATTTGTTATAAGCTGTTACATATCCACTGGATACATAAATATTTAGAAATTAAAACCTAACAAGATCTAATTTCAAGGAATATACATAGAATTGAACAAGTACCATGGATAACACCAAGTACATGTTGATCAGGGGATCACAATGAAAGTAAAAGCATATAATAACACTGTAGGTGCTGAAGTTTTCCTTGAATGACAAAAAGCCATCCCTCTTGCCAGGGCCCAGGCAAGGCATGGGCTTGGAATAGCATATAGCAACAAGGATAGGAGCAAGAGAAGTAATTGTATATTTTCAATGTGTTCTGCAGTGGGTGAGATATTTAGTGTACAATCCAACATTCCAAACATCCTTTGGCAAGGTATTATGTTTATTTACGTATGATACTTCTGAGATCTCATTGGTGCTTGCAATTTTTGTCTTATTCCCATTGACTACAAAATTCACTCAACTTTGAAAACTTGAAATATTGAGCAACAAATGTAGCATCCTCAAAGAGTAACCTACAAATTATCATATTCCGTATGGGTGCATGTTCATTATTTATTTGATTCTCCACTTTTCATGTTTTCAAAGAGAAATGTCTGTGCCCCTCATCTCTAGATTTTAAATTGCCTTTGTAATGTATGTACAGCATGTTAAACTCACCCACATGCATTGTTTTTATAGTGTACTATGGAGACTTCTTCAGGATAATGAAGTCCTTATAACCTACAGATTATAAGAACTTAGCCTCTGGAACATGTTCTTACTAACTTTTACTGTATTCTATTCAGTCCTGTTTAAAAGTTGGCAAGGGTTATAAAATTGTATTAGTTTGTAGAAATTAACTGTTTTCTTTGTCCTAGTACTTCATCTCAAGGTGTTATTCAAAATTGTGCAGATAGACTGCATTAATTACCCAAATTATTTTAGCAAGGGAACTAGCCTTCCAAGTCAGGCAATCTTTTTACATATAGTAATTCAATAGATGGTAAAAGAATCTTGCCTGCTGAATCTTTGCACACCTAAGAATAGGCAACATAAAATACCCTGAACTATTACCTGCAATTTTTGGTATTTTTTAATGCTTGATATGAATCTGTTCCCATTGCCACCTCGCCACACATGGAATAACAACCCCCTCCCCCCTCATGTGTGCGAGGTAGCGCTAGGAAAAGACACCAAAGGCCCCATTCGTTCACACTCAGTCTCTAGCTGTCATGTAATAATGCACCGAAACCACAGCTCCCTTTCCACATCCAGGCCCCACACAACTTTCCATGGTTTACCCCAGACGCTTCACATGCCCTGGTTCAATCCACTGACAGCACATCGACCCAATGGATTGAACCAGGGCATGTGAAGCGTCTGGGGTAAACCATGGAAAGTTGTGTGGGGCCTGGATGTGGAAAGGGAGCTGTGGTTTCGGTGCATTATTACATGACAGCTAGAGACTGAGTGTGAACGAATTGGGCCTTTGGTGTCTTTTCCTAGTGCTACGTCGCACACATGAGGGGGGAGGGGGTTGTTATTCCATGTGTGGCGAGGTGGCGATGGGAACAAATAAAGGCAGACAGTATGAATTATGTACATGTGTATATATGTATATGTCTGTGTGTGTATATATATGTGTACATTGAGATGTATAGGTATGTATATTTGCATGTGTGGATGTGTATGTATATACATGTGTATGTGGGCGGGATGGGCCATTCTTTCGTCTGTTTCCTTGCGCTACCTCGCTAACGTGGGAGACAGCGACAAAGCAAAATAAAAAAAATAATGAATCTGGTGTTGAAATACTGTTTGTCTTTAAGGCCTCTTATTACATTTAAAAAGCTACTTTCTATAAAAATTTAAAACCCATGAATATGACATGTTGAAAAGTTGTTTGGGTGTCATTAAGGCCTGTAATTAAGTCTTTATAAGGTTACTCTCTCAAAAGATTGTGACTATTGCCTTTGTATTTTCCATGATTATTTGAAGTACTGGACTGTTTCATTATATTTCAATTTTAAACAAAAGTTCCTTGAGGCTAAACAATACCCTGAACTATTACCTGCTATTTTTGATATTTTACTGATGGCAATGCTTTTTTTTTTCTTTCTTATTTTGAAACCTCTGTATAAGGACTTTTAGCAGGTGTACTTGTTGGGTTACTTAATATAACAGAAGGCAGGGAACCACATCAAACAATAACAATGCTCTACTGGACAGAATACTGCAGTTCCAAGTGTATGCTGGGCTGCTGGGTTTCAGGAGGCTGCTGGAGTTGCACTAGGGTTGCAGGAGTGCCACGGGCATGGCCATAGGTCCCTTGTTCTTATAGATGCTGCTTGTGACTGGTGAAGGCACCTTCAATGTCCCACACAAGTCCTGCCGAGGGTGGATATCGGAGATGAGGCACCACAATGAAACTTGCCAGAAACACAAAACATCAGGAATCACGTTGGGACATTTACTGATGGAGGAGATACCCTAAGGGTGGCTTGGAAAAGAACCTGCAGTTGCTACCCTACTTAAACCAAGTTTATGGTCATGAACAATTTGGAGTGACTGAAAATGAGACTTGTAACCTGTACACCTTGATATGTAGAATGTCATTGTCATTCTTTTTTCATACTACTTGTATAAATATGAAAATGTAAGACATGAAGAAATATCAAGATATTGTATACTTAATCTTCTTACACACACATATAAATCTGAGCAACATTCATTCTTCACTCAAAAATTGTGACCCTTACATCAAAAGAAACAAACCCAATGAAAAATAATTTTTTCAAGGGAAAATCATAAACTACAAATACATAATGAATCTAGCAACTTCCCTTGTAGAAGTAATATGCTACCATTATAATCTTACAATAATCAACATGATCTATGTGGGTGAGTGGCAACATGAAGGCTGTTGAAGTAACCAACCTGTCCGCAACAAAGAAGTGCTTTTGCATCTATGAGGCTTCATGCTCCAGTTTACTGCAGTGGCGTTTACGACTATGAAGGCCATGCCCCTCATCCGCCCTACAAACCTCACTCTCCTGAGGATGGCATACGCAACCTTTTGATACAGTTGTAAGCAGCTGGAGTTAACATTATTTTGTTCAGAATTCTACCAAGAGTAATGTAAGTCACCTATTGTACAAGCACTATCATGAACCATGTTTACAGGTCAGTGAGTCTAATATAATTCACTTAGTCTTTTACAGTATTTTACATATAAATTTTCACAAAAATATCTCTAGCCTATAAATACACCTTCTTTGAAAAAAGCATTGAACTTCTACATAAGTTGCTTATTAGCACTTAGACATCAACACAAAATCATGTCCCTTTGACCTATTTACTGCAATCCACTTTAAATGTATAGATATATCGACATCTGCTTAATATCCGGAACTTAAAAATGTGCAAACTGAGACAACATATAAAAAAGGCCTCGAAATCTTTTCATAGCTTTCAAACTTGCACACCCTCAAACTTTTCCTTCTTCCTTTGATAACATGCTTTCCCATCTAAATATCAACCTAATGACCAAAAAAGCTGAAGATTAAATGCTCTAATTACATGAGCAACAGTGCTGACAAAAACAAATTATAAGAATGACTACAGCCAACAATGATTTTACCAAGGTAAAGAGAAAAGCTACAAGTGATTATGTTGCACACTGCAAATTTTAGAAAAGGTCTAAGGTGCTGAGAAACATTATCTCATCAAATGCAAACCTGAGATAAATTTAAAGTTAAAATGATAAAATTAAAGTCAATGATAAATCAACCAGTGCAGAGGTTAGAAAATGTAATCCTCTATTTGGCAAGATTTTTTCAATGTTCTTACTTACATGTTCTGACCATCTATATATCCCTTTACAACATACTTTTGTTAATGTAAACATGGCCTAATACCAGGTGATTTTTACTTAAATACTGCATTATTCCATCTATTTGGCATGATTTTTTCAATATTCTTACTTACATGTTCTGACCATCTATATATCCCTTTACAACATACTTTTGTTATTGCAAACATGGCCTATTACCAGGTGAATTTTACTTAAATACTGCATTCTTCCCTCTGACTTCAGCTTCATACAATATACAAACTAAACTGAGCAGTCTACACAAAATGCATCCTGTGAATTTATCTATCTGTCTACCGATATCTCTGATGCTTGTTTCCTTGGAAACAGGTATATATATTAATTTCATATTTCAGTGATACTTGAAAACAGGTCAACTATGAGACTTACTTTGTCAAGAGCATCATCTCTTGGCCTCTTAGCAGAATTTCCCTCTTTCTTTGAGCACTTGTCATTTTCTCGTCTAAATATGGAAGGGTAATTCATGGATGACTCTGAAATATACAAAGACTTATCAATATTATTCCTTCTCAAAACTTTTTGAAGACTGCATCATACTTTTTACATGGAATGCATGCAGAGTGAATCAAGGCAAAGCAAATCCAGCTCTACATACCAAATTAAGGCTTATGTTCTAAACCCTCCCCAGATCAATATGTATACACCTATCTGACAAATACTGAAAGAAATTTATAACTTTCGCTCTAAATAATTCATGCAATAACTGGAGCTTGTACCCTGCAACATCAACCATGAAAGGAGGAGGGAGCTGTACAAGTCCTGGGTAATGGTGAAGCAAGATAAGAATCAAGTGATACCAAACAGATTTAGCTAATTATTGGTTTTCATTTCTAATTTCATGAACATATTTCCTCTTGAAATATATTCATCTTCTGGTTTAGGTGCATTATTACATAACAGCTAGAGACTGAGTGTGAACGAATGGGGCCTTTGTTGTCTTTTCCTAGCGCTACCTCGCACACATGAGGGGGGAGGGGGTTGTTATTCCATGTGTGGCGAGGTGGCAATAGGAATAAATAAAGGCAGACGGTATGAATTATGTACATGTGTATATATGTATATGTCTGTGTGTGTAAATATATGTGTACATTGAGATGTATAGGTATGTATATTTACGTGTGTGGACTTGTATCTATATACATGAGTATGTGGGTGGGTTGGGCCATTCTTTCGTCTGTTTCCTTGCGCTACCTCACTAACGCGGGAGACAGTGACAAAGCAAAATAAATAAATAAATAAATATTTCATCTTGAAATAATGTGATGCTAATCATGTAAAAGATATAAGTACAAGAGAGAGCTGAGATTGTAAATTCAGTCTGAATGACAGGGATAAGGTGTGCTAAAATAGTGTGGACATGTCAGTAGTAAATACAGTAAGAGGGATGGAGAGAGTGAGAAGATCAAAGGATGGAAGGAAAGAGGCTTTAGGGTACAAGGCCCTGAACTAACTTTCAGGAGGGTGAAAGGCTTGAATGATGAGAAAGATTTGGATCAATGTGGTATAGGAGGGAAGGCATACAAAGGGATGAACCAGAATATAAAAAGCAGTAGAGGTAAACCATGAAGTATTATGTGAGGCTTAGCTGTATGTTGGTTTCAGGACATCATACAAGACAGCTTCCGAGTGGGAGTGTGGAAATGAAACTACTGTTTGCTCTGACATTACGGAAAGATAATAAAACATAAGAACAGAAAAATATTGGTTTCATATATTTTTTGAGTTCTGTGCAGTATTTCCAGAAACATGAAGAGCATGAATAATAACATCACTGGGAAGTCCCATTCTTGTAATTCATTTACTGTATCTCTTGTCACAATCATAGCAATTTATTACTTTTCTCAAGAGTTTAGTATCATCCTCAGCCAAAATTATATTTATTATATATAATCACTGTTTCTTTACAAAATTATGGGAGAGAGCTATACACACACATATGCACTAGAGTCACAGCACCTCAAAAACATCAATTCCTTGGTACATAACTTACAGCCGGGATAATATCCAGTAGTTTAATTCTCAAATGGTTTCCTGCCACTCAAAAGTGAGGCCAACCTAAACACTAAGAATATGAATAATTTAGGATTCTTTTGGGACAAAGTCAGGAGTTGACACATAAACAAGATTGACTGCTAGACATGTATATGTGGTACTTGAAGGTAGGTACCCTTTTGATCTTTTTTCCCTTCATCAAAAATCTCATTCTGCACATCCACAAATCTTTCAAGTGGTTTACCTCTTCTAGCTCTCAAATTTTTCACCACCATTCCATGATCTGATACTGCTTCTGGGTCACAAGGAATTTTCACTGTCCTTCTACAGCCCTCTTCAAGACTGACACTTTATTTGTGAGAATCCATGAGTGAGTGAATGAAAGTAATATTATTTGTACCTATCTATTCACATGCAGAGAGACTTCAAAATTCATGTGGCCTCATTTTGATCTTTACACATTCTCTCATATTTCATTTTCCACCTTTAACATCTTACCTATTCTTCTTGTGTACTACTCTAATACATAAGTAATTCCTCAGTTTTAGTTCAAAACTTTCTCAGATTTCTGTTTTACCTACTAGTTCAAAGGTTCCTCTCCATTCCAAAGAATTTTTGATGAAGATCTAATGAGGAATCTAAAAACCAATTCTCCTTTTGTTGCTCTTTCTTCCTATGAGAAAAATCCACAGGTCTTGACCTTTCACTGTAGCTTACCTCCTTCATTTCTATCCTTCAGTTTACCTATAGATATATATTTTTTTTTTCTTTTTTTTTCCATACTATTCGCTATTTCCCGCGATAGCGAGGTAGCATTAAGAACAGAGGACTGGGCCTTTGAGGGAATATCCTCACCTGGCCCTCTTCTCTGTTCCTTCTTTTGGAAAATTAAAAAAAAAAATAAAAAAACGAGAGGGGAGGATTTCCAGGCCCCCGCTCCCTTCCCTTTTAGTCGCCTTCTACAACACACAGGGAATACGTGGGAAGTATTCTTTCTCCCCTATCCCCTATCATAGAATTTTCGCCCCCTCCCCCATCCTATGATCCACTTCCGCTTCCATGGTTCCATCCGCTGCCAGATCCACTCCCAGATATCTAAAACACTTTACTTCCTCCAGTTTTTCTCCATTCAAACTCACCTCCCAATTGACTTGACCCTCAACCCTACTGTACCTAATAACCTTGCTCTTATTCACACATATATATATATATATATATATATATATATATATATATATATATATATATATATATATATATATTATTATTTTTTTTTTATTATACTTTGTCGCTGTCTCCCGCGTTTGCGAGGTAGCGCAAGGAAACAGACGAAAGAAATGGCCCAAACCACCCCCCATACACATGTATATACATACGTCCACACACGCACATATACATACCTACACAGCTTTCCATGGTTTACCCCAGACGCTTCACATGCCCTGATTCAATCCACTGACAGCACGTCAACCCCGGTATACCACATCGATCCAATTCACTCTATTCCTTGCCCTCCTTTCACCCTCCTGCATGTTCAGGCCCCGATCACACAAAATCTTTTTCACTCCATCTTTCCACCTCCACTTTGGTCTCCCACTTCTCTTTCCCTCCACCTCCGACACATATATCCTCTTGGTCAATCTTTCCTCACTCATTCTCTCCATGTGCCCAAACCATTTCAAAACACCCTCTTCTGCTCTCTCAACCACGCTCTTTTTATTTCCACACATCTCTCTTACCCTTACGTTACTTACTCGATCAAACCACCTCACACCACACATTGTCCTCAAACATCTCATTTCCAGCACATCCATCCTCCTGCGCACAACTCTATCCATAGCCCACGCCTCGCAACCATACAACATTGTTGGAACCACTATTCCTTCAAACATACCCATTTTTGCTTTCCGAGATAATGTTCTCGACTTCCACACATTCTTCAAGGCTCCCAGGATTTTCGCCCCCTCCCCCACCCTATGATCCACTTCCGCTTCCATGGTTCCATCCGCTGCCAGATCCACTCCCAGATATCTAAAACACTTTACTTCCTCCAGTTTTTCTCCATTCAAACTTACCTCCCAATTGACTTGACCCTCACCCCTACTGTACCTAATTTTTTTTTTTTTTTTTTTTGCCGCTGTCTCCCGCGTTTGCGAGGTAGCGCAAGGAAACAGACGAGAGAAATGGCCCAACCCACCCCCATACACATGAATATACATACGTCCACACACGCTAATATACATACCTACACAGCTTTCCATGGTTTACCCCAGACGCTTCACATGCCCTGATTCAATCCACTGACAGCACGTCAACCCCGGTATACCACATCGCTCCAATTCACTCTATTCCTTGCCCTCCTTTCACCCTCCTGCATGTTCAGGCCCCGATCACACAAAATCTTTTTCACTCCATCTTTCCACCTCCAATTTGGTCTCCCTCTTCTCCTCGTTCCCTCCACCTCCGACACATATATCCTCTTGGTCAATCTTTCCTCACTCATTCTCTCCATGTGCCCAAACCATTTCAAAACACCCTCTTCTGCTCTCTCAACCACGCTCTTTTTATTTCCACACATCTCTCTTACCCTTACGTTACTTACTCGATCAAACCACCTCACACCACACATTGTCCTCAAACATCTCATTTCCAGCACATCCATCCTCCTGCGCACAACTCTATCCATAGCCCACGCCTCGCAACCATACAACATTGTTGGAACCACTATTCCTTCAAACATACCCATTTTTGCTTTCCGAGATAATGTTCTCGACTTCCACACATTCTTCAAGGCCCCCAGAATTTTCGCCCCCTCCCCCACCCTATGATCCACTTCCGCTTCCATGGTTCCATCCGCTGCCAGATCCACTCTCAGATATCCCTTCTTCTGTTTCCCATTTTAGAAAGTTAAAAAAAAAGAATACAAGGAGGGGAGGATTTCTGGCCCCCCGCTCCCGTCCCCTCTAGTCGCCTTCTACGACACGCGAGGAATGCGTGGGAAGTATTCTTTCACCCCTATCCCCAGGGATAATATATATATATATATATTGTTAGAAGCAGTGAAAAGTTTTTATCGAGGATGTAAGGCATGTGTACGTGTAGGAAGAGAGGAAAGTGATTGGTTCTCAGTGAATGTAGGTTTGCGGCAGGGGTGTGTGATGTCTCCATGGTTGTTTAATTTGTTTATGGATGGGGTTGTTAGGGAGGTAAATGCAAGAGTCTTGGAAAGAGGGGCAAGTATGAAGTCTGTTGGGGATGAGAGAGCTTGGGAAGTGAGTCAGTTGTTGTTCGCTGATGATACAGCGCTGGTGGCGGATTCATGTGAGAAACTGCAGAAGCTGGTGACGGAGTTTGGTAAAGTGTGTGGAAGAAGAAAGTTAAGAGTAAATGTGAATAAGAGCAAGGTTATTAGGTACAGTAGGGTTGAGGGTCAAGTCAATTGGGAGGTGAGTTTGAATGGAGGAAAAACTGGAGGAAGTGAAGTGTTTTAGATATCTGGGAGTGGATCTGGCAGCGGATGGAACCATGGAAGCGGAAGTGGATCATAGGGTGGGGGAGGGGGCGAAAATTTTGGGAGCCTTGAAAAATGTGTGGAAGTCGAGAACATTATCTCGGAAAGCAAAAATGGGTATGTTTGAAGGAATAGTGGTTCCAACAATGTTGTATGGTTGCGAGGCGTGGGCTATGGATAGAGTTGTGCGCAGGAGGATGGATGTGCTGGAAATGAGATGTTTGAGGACAATGTGTGGTGTGAGGTGGTTTGATCGAGTAAGTAACGTAAGGGTAAGAGAGATGTGTGGAAATAAAAAGAGCGTGGTTGAGAGAGCAGAAGAGGGTGTTTTGAAATGGTTTGGGCACATGGAGAGAATGAGTGAGGAAAGATTGACCAAGAGGATATATGTGTCGGAGGTGGAGGGAACGAGGAGAAGAGGGAGACCAAATTGGAGGTGGAAAGATGGAGTGAAAAGGATTTTGTGTGATCGGGGCCTGAACATGCAGGAGGGTGAAAGGAGGGCAAGGAATAGAGTGAATTGGAGTGATGTGGTATACAGGGGTTGACGTGCTGTCAGTGGATTGAATCAAGGCATGTGAAGCTTCTACGGTAAACCATGGAAAGCTGTGTAGGTATGTATATTTGCGTGTGTGGACGTGTGTATGTACATGTGTATGGGGGGGGTTGGGCCATTTCTTTCGTCTGTTTCCTTGCGCTACCTCGCAAACGCGGGAGACAGCGACAAAGTATAAAAAAAAAAAAAAAAAAATATATATGTTCAGGCCCCAATCACTCAAAATCTTTTTCACTCCATCTTTCCACCTCCACTTTGGTCTCCCACATCTCCTCGTTCCCTCCACCTCCGACACATATGTCCTCTTGGTCAATCTTTCCTCACTCATTCTCTCCATGTGCCCAAACCATTTCAAAACACCCTCTTCTGCTCTCTCAACCATGGTCTTTTTATTTCCACACATCTCTCTTACCCTTACATTACTTACTCAATCAAACCACCTCACATCACACATTGTCCTCAAACATCTCATTTCCAACACATCCACCCTCCTGCGCACAACTCTATCCATAGCCCACGCCTCGCAACCATACAACATAGTTGGAACCACTATTCCTTCGAAACATACCCATTTTTGCTTTCCGAGATAATGTTCTCGACTTCCACACATTCTTCAAGGCTCCCAGAATTTTCGCCCCCTCCCCCACCCTATGATTCACTTACGCTTCCATGGTTCCATCCGCTGCCAGATCCACTCCCAGATATCTAAAACACTTTACTCCTCCAGTTTTTCTCCATTCAAACTTACCTCCTAATTGACTTGACCCTCAACCCTACTGTACCTAATAACCTTGCTCTTATTCACATTTACTCTTAACTTTCTTCTTTCACACACTTTACCAAACTCAGTCACCAGCTTCTGCATTTTCTCACATGAATCAGCCACCAGCGCTGTATCATCAGTGAACAACATTTACTAATAATTTCCCCAATAAATTCATGAATCCATCTGGCACTTTCCACTACCTCGTTGACATTAATTTCTTTTTACTTCCTTTTTTCTTAGTTCCTTATTCTGCCGTGCTGATTCTTTGCTCTCTTCCACTTTCAAAAACTGCCTGAATACTGAGCTTCTATAACTTTTCCACAAAATATCTATTTCTCTGACCTTCCTCTTTCCTGTCTCCTCCTCTATCTCCTACAAATGATACCAATCTGCTCCCTCCTTCATTATAAAGTTTACATTACCTCCCCTAACACTGCTTCTCACGTAACTGTCATTCTACTTCCAACTCTACATTCCTTGGTTGTTTCCTCACTACCCATAAACGTAAATTCAAAATACAATTAATTTTCCCTTGTGGGGCACCATTATAAGCATTTTAAATTTCCAATTTGTTATATGTGAAAAAAGTTACTGCAAACTTGATGCATCTGCATAACTATAGGCGACAGACCCTCTCTTCTCACCTTTATAGTCATCATCAGTGATAGTGAAGATAGTTGGTAAATGAGACACACATCTGGCCAGGAAGGTGTCTGGGTGAGTTGTATGAGCCACTTTCAGGCAGTGAGTTACTTGGAAACATTTCATCACCCCAAGCACTAGGTTCTCATATACCTGCAAGATAAAAATGTAACCTCAAGGTTACTAATCAACTTAAAGTTTTCAAAACACTGACAGATCAGTTTAGCACCAATGTTTATAAAACACTTATGCACACTGTATTTTGTTGGTACAAATGATGTATATAACAATGTCAAACTTTATTGTAACGTGAGTTTCCCAAATGAATAAATACTACAGCTGCAACTGACTAAACTTATGTTGTAATGCACATCCCAAAATTTATACACATTTCTCTATACATTTGTTATAATTTTCTACTTCCCAGTGATGTATGTACTTCTACGACACGTGGGGAATACGTGGGAAGTATTCTATCTCCCCCTCCCCAGCCAGATACTGAGTGTGAACCAATGTGGCCTTTTTTGTCTGTTTTCCTGATGCTACCTTGCTGAAGCGGGGGTAGCAATGATACTTCCTGTGTGGCGGGGTAGCGACAGGAATGGATGAAGGCAAGTGAGTATGAATATGTACATGTGCGTGTGTGTGTATATATATATATATATATATATATATTTCTTCTTTCTTTCTTTCAAACTATTCGCCATTTCCCGCATTAGCGAGGTAGCGTTAAGAACAGAGGAGTGGGCCTTTGAGGGAATACCCTCACCTGGCCCAATTCTCTATTCCTTCTTTTGGAAAATTAAAAAAAAAGGAGAGGGGAGGATTTCCAGCCCCCCGCTCCCTCCCCTTTTAGTCGCCTTCTACGACATGCAGGGAATACGTGGGAAGTATTCTTTCTCCCCATCCCCAGGGATATATATATATATATATATATATAAGAGAGATGTGTGGAAATAAAAAGAGCGTGGTTGAGAGAGCAGAAGAGGGTGTTTTGAAATGGTTTGGGCACATGGAGAGAATGAGTGAGGAAAGATTGACCAAGAGGATATATGTGTCGGAGGTGGAGGGAACGAGGAGAAGAGGGAGACCAAATTGGAGGTGGAAAGATGGAGTGAAAAAGATTTTGTGTGATCGGGGCCTGAACATGCAGGAGGGTGAAAGGAGGGCAAGGAATAGAGTGAATTGGAGCGATGTGGTATACAGGGGTTGACGTGCTGTCAGTGGAGTGAATCAAGGCATGTGAAGCGTCTGGGGTAAACCATGGAAAGCTGTGTAGGTATGTATATTTGCGTGTATGGACGTGTGTATGTACATGTGTATGGGGGGGGGTTGGGCCATTTCTTTCGTCTGTTTCCTTGCGCTACCTCGCAAACGCGGGAGACAGCGACAAAGTATAAAAAAAAAAAAAAAAAAAAAAATATATATATATCCTCCCCTCTCATTTTTTTTTCTTTTTTTATTTTCCAAAAGAAGGAACAAAGAAGAGGGCCAGGTGAGGATACTCCCTCAAAGGCCCAGTCCTCTGTTCTTAACGCTACCTCGCTATCGCGGGAAATGGCGAATACTATGAAAAAAAAAATATATATATATATATATATATATATATATATATATATATATATATATATATATATATATATATATATATATATATATATGTACAAAGGCAAAGGGGATAAGAGTGAGTGCTCAAATTACAGAGGTAATAGTTTGTTGAATATTCCTGGTAAATTATATGGGAGGGTATTGATTGAGAGGGTGAAGGCATGTACAGAGCATCAGATTGGGGAAGAGCAGTGTGGTTTCAGAAGTGGTAGAGGATGTGTGGATCAGGTGTTTGCTTTGAAGAATGTATGTGAGAAATACTTAGAAAAGCAAATGGATTTGTATGTAGCATTTATGGATCTGGAGAAGGCATATGATAGAGTTGATAGAGATGCTCTGTGGAAGGTATTAAGAATATATGGTGTGGGAGACAAGTTGTTAGAAGCAGTGAAAAGTTTTTATCGAGGATGTAAGGCATGTGTACGTGTAGGAAGAGAGGAAAGTGATTGGTTCTCAGTGAATGTAGGTTTGTGGCAGGGGTGTGTCATGTCTCCATGGTTGTTTAATTTGTTTATGGATGGGGTTGTTAGGGAGGTGAATGCAAGAGTTTTGGAAAGAGGGGCAAGTATGAAGTTTGTTGTGCATGAGAGAGCTTGGGAAGTGAGTCAGTTGTTGTTCGCTGATGATACAGCGCTGGTGGCTGATTCATGTGAGAAACTGCAGAAGCTGGTGACTGAGTTTGGTAAAGTGTGTGAAAGAAGAAAGTTAAGAGTAAATGTGAATAAGAGCAAGGTTATTAGGTACAGTAGGGTTGAGGGTCAAGTCAATTGGGAGGTGAGTTTGAATGGAGCAAAACTGGAGGAAGTAAAGTGTTTTAGATATCTGGGAGTGGATCTGGCAGCGGATGGAACCATGGAAGCGGAAGTGGATCATAGGGTGGGGGAGGGGGCGAAAATCCTGGGAGCCTTGAAGAATGTGTGGAAGTCGAGAACATTATCTCGGAAAGCAAAAATGGGTATGTTTGAAGGAATAGTGGTTCCAACAATGTTGTATGGTTGCGAGGCGTGGGCTATGGATAGAGTTGTGTGCAGGAGGGTGGATGTGCTGGAAATGAGATGCTTGAGGACAATGTGTGGTGTGAGGTGGTTTGATCGAGTAAGTAATGTAAGGGTAAGAGAGATGTGTGGAAATAAAAAGAGCGTGGTTGAGAGAGCGGAAGAGGGTGTTTTGAAATGGTTTGGGCACATGGAGGGAATGAGTGAGGAAAGATTGACCAAGAGGATATACGTGTCGGAGGTGGAGGGAATGAGGAGAAGTGGGAGACCAAATTGGAGGTGGAAGGACGGAGTGAAAAAGATTTTGAGTGATTGGGGCCTGAACATGCAGGAGGGTGAAAGGCGGGCAAGGAATAGAGTGAATTGGATCGATGTGGTATACCGGGGTTGACGTGCTGTCAGTGGATTGAATCAGGGCATGTGAAGCGTCTGGGGTAAACCATGGAAAGTTGTGTGGGGCCTGGATGTGGAAAGGGAGCTGTGGTTTCGGGCATTATTGCATGACAGCTAGAGACTGAGTGTGAAGGAATGGGGCCTTTGTTGTCTTTTCCTAGCGCTACCTCGCACACATGAGGGGGGGAGGGGGATGGTATTCCATGTGTGGCGAGGTGGCGATGGGAATGAATAAAGGCAGACAATGTGAATTGTGTGCATGGGTATATATGTATGTGTCTGTGTGTGTATATATATGTGTACATTGAGATGTATAGGTATGTATATTTGCGTGTGTGGACGTGTATGTATATACATGTGTATGGGGGTGGGTTGGGCCATTTCTTTCGTCTGTTTCCTTGCGCTACCTCGCAAACGTGGGAGACAGCAACAAAGCAAAATAAATAAATAAATTTCTATTTTGCTTTGTCGCTGTCTCCTGCGTTAGCGAGGTAGCGTAAGGAAACAGACGAAAGAATGGCCCAACCCACCCACATACCCATGTATATACATACACGTCCACACGTGCAAATATACATACCTATACATCTCACCGTACACATATATATACACACACAGACATATACATATATACACATGTACATAATTCATACTGTCTGCCTTTATTCATTCCCATCGCCACCCCGCCACATATGAAATAACAACCCCCTCCCCCCACATGTGCGCAAGGAAGCGCTAGGAAGAGACAACAAAGGCCACGCTCGTTCACATTCAGTCTCAAGCTGTCATGTATAATGCACCGAAACCACAGCTCCCTTTCCACATCCAGGCCCCACACAACTTTCCATGGTTTACCCCAGACGCTTCACACGCCCTGGTTCAATCCACTGACAGCACGTCGACCCGGTATAACACATCGTTCCAATTCACTCTATTCCGTGCACGCCTTTCACCCTCCTGCACGTTCAGGCCCCGATCACTCAAAATCTTTGTCACTCCATCTTTCCACCTCCACTTTGGTCTCCCACTTCTCCTCGCTCCCTCCACTTCTGACACATATATCCTCTTGGTCAATCTTTCCTCACTCACTTTCTCCATGTGACCAAACCATTTCAAAACACCCTCTTCTGCTCTCTCAACCACACTCTTTTTATTACCACACATCTCTCTTACCCTATTATTACTTACTCAATCAGACCACCTCACACCACACATTGTCCTCAAACATCTCATTTCCAACACATCCACCCTCTGGCGCACAACTCTATCCATAGCCCACGCCTCGCAACCATACAACATTGTTGGAACCACTATTCCTTCAAACATACCCATTTTTGCTTTCTGAAATCTTTTTCACAGCCACCAGCACTGTATCATCAGCGAACAACAACTGACTCACTTCCCAAGCTCTCTCATACACAACAGACTGCATACTTGCCCCTCTCTCCAAAACTCTTGCATTCACCTCCCTAACAACCCAATCCATAAACAAATTAAACAACCATGGAGACATCACGCACCCCTGACACAAACCTTCATTCACTGAGAACCAATCACTTTCCTCTCTTCCCACTCAACACATGCCTTACATCCTCGATAAAAACTTTCCACTGCTTCTAACAACTTGCCTCCCACACCATATATTCTTAATACCTTCCACAGAGCATCTCTATCAACTCTATCATATGCCTTCTCCAGATCCATAAATGCTACATACAAATCCATTTGCTTTTCTAAGTATTTCTCATATACATTCTTCAAAGCAATCACCTGATCTAGACATCCTCTACCACTTCTGACACCACACTGCTCTTCCCCAATCTGATTCTCTGTACGTGCCATCACTCTCTCAATCAATACCCTCCCATATAATTTACCAGGAATACTCAACAAACTTATACCTCTGTAATTTGAGCACTCACCTTTATCCCCTTTGCCTTTGTACAATGGCACTATGCATGCATTCTGACAATTCTCAGGCACCTCACCATGAGTCATACATACATTAAATATCCTTACCAACCAGTCAACAACACAGTCACCCCCTTTTTTAATAAATTCCACTGCAGTACCATCCAAACACTCTGCCTTGCCGGCTTTCATCTTCTGAAAAGCTTTTACTACCTCTTCTCTGTTTACCAAATCATTCTCCCTAACCCTCTCACTTTGTACACCACCTCGTCCAAGAAACTATATATCTGCCACTCAATCATTTAACACATTCAACAAACCTTCAAAATACTCACTCCATCTCCTCACATCACCACTACTTGTTATCACCTCCCCATTAGCCCCCTTCACCAATGTTCCCATTTGCTCTCTTGTCTTACGCACTTTATTTACCTCCTTCCAAAACATCTTTTTATTCTCCCTGAAATTTAATGATATTCTCTCACCCCAACTCTCATTTGCCTTCTTTTGCACCTCTTGCACCTTTCTCTTGACCTCCTGCCTGTTTCTTTTAAACATCTCCCAGTCATTTGCACTATTTCCGAGCGAAACTCGTCCAAAACCTCTCTCTTGTCTTTCACTAATAATCTTACTTCTTCATCCCACCACTCACTACCCTTTCTAATCTGCCCACCTCCCACACTTCTCATGCCACAAGCATCTTTTGCGCAAGCCATCACTGCTTCCCTAAATACATCCCATTCTTCCCCCACTCCCCTTACATCCTTTGCTCTCACCTTTTTCCATTATGCACTCAGGCTCTCCTGGTACTTCCTCACAAAAGTCTCCTTCCCAAGCTCACTTACTCTCATCACTCTCTTCACCCCAACATTCTCTCTTCTTTTCTGAAAACCTCTACAAATCTTCATCTTCGCCTCCACAAGATCTTTTCTTTCATACTATTCGCCATTTCCCGTGTTAGCGAGGTAGCGTTAAGAACAGAGGACTGGGCCTTTGAGGGAATATCCTCACTTGGCCCCTTTCTCTGGTCCTTCTTTTGGAAAATAAAAAAAAAAAATCGAGAGGGGAGGATTTCCAGCCACCCGCTCCCTCCCCTTTTAGTCGCCTTCTACGACATGCAGGGAATACATGGGAAGTATTCTTTCTCCCCTATCCTCCACAAGATAATGATCAGAAATCCCTCCAGTTGCACCTCTCAGCACATAAACATCCAAAAGTCTCTCTTTCACGTGCTTATCAATTAACACATAATCTAATAACGCTCTCTGTCCATCTCTCATACTTACATAAACCAGGTATTCCCAATCACCAGTCCTTTTTCAGCACACAAATCTTCAAGCTCTTCACTATTTCCATTTATAACACTGAACACCCCATGTACACCAATTATTCCCTCAAATGCCACATTACTCACCTTTGCATTCAAGTCACCCATCACTATACACTATGTGTATATATGTATATGTCTGTGTATGTATATGTATATACACGATGAAATGTATAGGCATGTATATGTGCGTGTGTGGGCATTTATGTATATACATGTGTATGTGGATGGGTTGGGCCATTCTTTCGTCTGTTTCCTTGTGCTACCTCGCTAACACGGGAGACAGCGACTAAGTATAATAATAAAAAAAATAATATACTTCCCACGCATTCCCTGCATGTCATAAAAGGCAACTAAAAGGGGAGGGAGAGGGGTCTGGAAAACCTCCCCTCCCATTTTTAATATTCCAAAAGTATGAACAGAGATGGGGGGCCAAGTGAGGATATTCCCTCTAAGTCTCAGTCCTCTGGTCTTAACGCTACCTCGCTAATGCAAGAAATGGCGAATATGTATGAAAAATATTTTTTAGCAAAAGCCCTTGTTTCCTTTTGAGGCTGGTTGTGACAGTACAAGATGTCAGAAACTCACGATTTAGTGTTGCAAGAGTAGAAAGACATATGTTTCAAAAAGAAAAAAGATCACTTTTCAAATAACTAAGGGCGTGCAAAAACAAAAGTACCTAGGGCTGGCCCTAACTTTCTGGGGGCCTTAAGCCGAGTCCCTTCACTGCTCAACCTCACCCCAAAATCACAAGCTTAGAGGGGCCCAGGGAATACCCCCAGAAAAAAATGTAAAATTTTGGGTGTTTGTGACAGCACTTCCTGCTTTTTCAACACTACCATACAATGGTTAGGACTAAGGGGCCCCCTTAACAGTCGAGACCCTACGCTCTGAGCATAAAGAGAGAATAAGAAAGGCCTACCCTGAGAGTATCACACTAAAAAAATTACACCAAGTTGTTTTTATCAATCAAAGACACAGCCACAAAGAGATTTTTCTTAACCTCATCAATTGAATGGAGAACAGATCGGCGCATGTCAGGGGATAAGGTGAAGAAGCAGTAGTAGCGGAGACTCTGTAGGTAGACATGGCTCACTGTATAAAAGAGCTCCAGCTGACCGGAGAGCGAGCACAATACATCTGCAGGGACCACAGACATCATTATTCACATATGGGTAACCAGACAAAGCTGGGGTGGATGGCTGATGGCTAGGACATATCAGAGGGATAAATGGGAAAACATTACATAAGCAAATCAGGACATTAAATGGGATTGAGGAGCCAATCAGCAATACGAGGTAGTGGGAAAACATTCAATAAGCAGATCAGGACATTAAATAGGATTAAGGAGCCAATCAACTATATGAAGTATCGGAATGTCACTGGGGGCTGATTAGAGGACAGACAGTAATCTGGAGATTGGGAAAAGTTACTGAACTAATGGTCACTCATCAGAGATCCAATGGGGTGATTAGCAATTATTTTTGGGACAGGACGAGTCAAAGGGCTGGTGGGAAGCAACAGAGCATTCAAAGGGTTTGGAAATGTTACTAGGGGAAATGTGATTACAATCTTATAATCTGGGGATAAAGACATGTTACAGGGAGCTGAAGGAGAGCCAGACCATACTTGATCAGGGAGCTGACTGTTAGCCAGTTACAATGATGTCAGAACATATCAAATAAGAGCTAGTGCAGAGCCTAATGGTAATAATGGGGATGTGATGCATAACAGCGGCTGATGGGGAACCAGCTTGTAATTTGGAGTCAAGCTATGTCAAAGGAAGCTATTGGGAGGAAAATGGAAATTAAGGGGTTGGTACACGTTGCAAGAGTTGACCGGGAATAAGGTGGTAGTAAGTGGGGTTAAGACATTGTACAAAGTAGCCCAGGAGCTGGATGGTAAATATGGCATCTGGATATGACAGAGACTAGGAGCCATAAAGTAAACAAAAACTCAAAACATCTTACAACAGACTAATGGAACAACAAATACATTAATAAGCTGGGGTCAGGGCATGCCATAGGAGGCTGATGAAACTATTTTGTGATCAGGAAGATTGGGACACCTCATAAGGGTGCTGATGGGATGTCAAATGATAATCTGGAGAAAGTTGAGGATATGTAGGTGTCAATATGAAGATTGGCCAAAGAGAGATAGTGAAATTAGAACAGATCTCAACATGATGCTAAGCAAGATATATGAAAAAAGAGTAGGACAGAACACAATATGTAAAGGGAACCAAGCATAAGAAAACAAGGGAAACAAAAACTTAAGGTTAACAAAAGGGCCAAGATATGTAGTCATGCAGAATAAGTCAACA
The DNA here is from genome assembly GCF_036320965.1 of Panulirus ornatus. NCBI lineage: Eukaryota > Metazoa > Arthropoda > Malacostraca > Decapoda > Palinuridae > Panulirus > Panulirus ornatus. The sequence continues at coordinate 10,368,410 of NC_092248.1, forward strand.
GCAAGAATATAAAAAAAACTCAGATGACAGAGGCATACACTCCAAGGAATTGCATGAGAGTAAAGACAGTCCAGCATTCTACGATAACACTTCTGGAGAAAGGCCAATCTTTAAACAGCAAACAGTTCCATTTAGAAAATCACTATCATTTCAAATGAATGAAAACATACAGAACTTTTTTTGATGGACACCAAGAATATAGGAAGAGTACCTATCAAAGGCAAGACAAACAAAATAATAACTGGAGAAAGAGGGATGGAGTGAAGATTTAGAGTGGTCAAAGACTGAACATGCACGAGGGTGCATAGGACAGCATGAATAAACATGATGTGGAAGAAGTAGTAGTAGTAGCAGCAGTAGTAGCAGAAAAAAATGAGGAGCAAAATGAAGAAAAGAACAATTAAAGGTGACAAAAAAAGGAAAGATGGGGTAAGAAAATGAAGGTTTGGTGAATGTTGTAAGTAATAAAGAAAATATTAGGTCTAGCTTCAACGATCAACTTTAAGCAGAAAAAAAGAACTACTACTGCCTTAATGTAAATGATAACAATGAAATATCTTACCAACAAGAGACAAATGAGAGTGCATAGACATGTTAGCCGAGCAACGGCAATTAAGATGAACAGTGGGAGTGGGAATGGCTGACGTTGGTGCTGTGATACATGGTAAGGTTGGTGCCGACTCCAAGAATGTATTGCCAGAATCTGATGTGGAAAGTGGTATGGGCTGTTCTGAACTCATGGGTGTAGAGAGAACAGGCTTTTGCTCAAGTGACACCCAGTAGTTTGCTAGACGGACAAGTCTGCTCAATATATCTGCATGTTGTGCCCATCTCACCCTGCAAATTACCACAGCATTATGCGAGAAATATACGAATTTGAACAGTATATTTATAAAGAACTACATGATCAGAGGAGATTCTTCACTGCAAAAAATTCTGCATGTTGGTTCAAGCACAATGATATGAGTCATATTCTTCATATACAACCTATTTCCAAAAAGTTATGGAATTAATCTACTCAAATGGTCCCCTCCCTCAAAGACAAAAACGTCAACCTCTGTCCCTTCCAAAGCTTATCCAGGAGCCAATAAGTAGTCGCCATAAGACTGAGCCCTTTCACTACCTCATCCTCATAAACAATGCCCTTATGGGATGCACCTACTCAAAGGAAGTATGCTGAAAACTCCACCGTTTGTGACAGAGGTGAAAACAGCTCTCCTGACTACATAATATTCCTTAACATCTTAAAATGATCCAGAGTTGGACCACAAGCAACCACCATCAACCAACCAAGCCACAGTTATGCCCAACAGTCTTGCCTCCATTTATGTCTCAACCCCACCTGATTCACAAGGTCCCAGCCCCCTTCAGGTAGCTCAGTTCACCAAATTTCCTGGTTTCACTCAGGACAATAAATTAGGGTTGCAAGGAAGACATTGGCAGTATCATAAAAGCCTGCAGCTATTATATCTACAATCTCTATACATTCGAGACAATCTGATTCCCTGCATCTTAACTTATTAGCATGTACAAACCCTTCATTCTTCCTGAACTTATTTATGCTTTCCCTTACTCGTTCTCCTCCCTATCCACCTCAAAGTCTCTTCGCCCTAACCTAACTTCAAGCCAATCTGGACGATCCGTGCCAGCTTGGGAAATGGTGCATGCTTGCACCATTAGAGTTTCCCAAACCGCAGGCGAGATGAGGTTTGGTCTATTGGGATGAGCACTGACCTCTATTGCACCCTGTGGCGATTTGCCCTTGCTGACAACTGTCCTCTATAGCTTCAGTAGCATTTCGGCCCCTGTTGGCCTAAAGCCAACAAAGAATCATAACAAAAACGGCATTGAAGCATACAAATTACAAAAGGCCCTTCAAGGAATATGGGCAGAAGTTTGAACCTGACCAGCCTCTATTCTCCATCCCTTACAGATCAATGGTAGCGAGGATGATCTGAAATGTCCTTTAGAGAACTGCAAGCGGTGCCAGAGACCATGATGTTGATACATACCGTAAGACATGTGACCGACAGGTTGGAATCGCCGATGCACTTCTAACGCAACTGCGATCACTTGGTGGTTTAACTGTCCGTAATCTCTACTATGGATACTATACTTCCAGTCACCAAAGGCAGATCTTTTAACATTAGTTACGGATGATCCACAATCCAAATTTCATGAAATCTAAAACATAAACACTACATCAACACTTGCATCCAGCAATAACAATACCCAGCGTGCCATCTGGTGGCTAATTTGGTTGCTACACAATCTCCATATACAACATATAAACACTGTTACTATGTATACTATGTATACATCTACGACTGTAAAAACTGAACAGTGTTACTTTTAACGGCATAAATAATAACAACAAACACAACTCCATGGTTAACCATACTTTGAGGTATATCCAAATTATTCAGAGAATTAATTAAGAACCTTGCTAAAATTTTCACTTTATATATATATATATATATATATATATATATATATATATATATATATATATATATATATATATGGTGATAAACGCTGAAACAGCAATATACATTTTCCCTATCGGTGTATAGGCCATGCACCCATGTGTATGGATATATCAACCAGATGACCTAACATGAAATTAAACAAGAAACTTGTTAAAAAAAATATGAACAAATGTACTTTTATATGACTGATGGATGAATGGAATAAATTGAAAAAAAAAAAAAGGATGTGGTGAATGCGTACAATACACAAAAATTTTATAGGTTGTATGTTGGCAAAAGATTTTTGAGATGGGGCCCCACTAGTGCGACACTCCCTCTCCGTACAATACATATAGATCATTGCTCCTTACTCCTTAAGGGCCCATTCATCGTCTGAGTCGGCTTGGTGCTCTGTGGTCTGGTCTTGCTGAGGTGGGAGCAGCCAGGATAAGCCAGCGAGGATGTTCGTGTCGCTATCCTCTTCAGCAAGAACTGACACCAACATCCGCGCCTCCTCTCTCATACACGTCATCTTGCTCCTCGCACGACTCTGTGAGAATATGAACAAATTATGACTCTGAATCGTTCCCTAACTACCCAGAAATTATTGAAGAAATGAAGGAATTCCACATCCCAATTCGGTTTTATCAGTGGCAGTGGTTCCTGAAACGGGGGTGGTCTCCGATTCCTAAGGCTCGGGGGACCCAAAGAGTTATTGCTAAACCTCGCGATTTTGTTCTGTAATGTAATAGATAGTTCGGTGGAAGGAGCTTCTCACTATCATTTCCCAACCTTATCTCAACGTGCGTCGAGACCTTGCATAAAAACTCAGCTCTCACTGTCCCGGTGATTCTAAAACCCAGTTCTTGGCTCTGGGAACACTCTATTCATCGGTTAGCGTATACTGAATGTTTTCCTGTTAACACGATAAAAAATATATATCATAAGCTATATGCAGAAACGCATGAAAAAAAATCTAACAAGCAAGTTGATACGACGACCTTAACTGTGGCATACTTCCTCTCATCTAGATCCCTACAGAAGAAAGACATCTCCAACTCCCAGCCATCTGATTCAGTGGGTCTTCCAGGCAAGCTAATCAGTTACTTCAATCTAAATCATCCAAGGTCATGCAGACTTCCTAATTCAACAATGGCAATAGAGTTGTAAAGTTTAACATTTTCACTAATATAGTTGTTTCGGATCCTGGGATGAAATCATGATAACTAACTTCAAAATTTATATGTCTCAGTCAGAGACATGGAAAGCTGAATTGATAATCATTTCATATGCCTAAAAAATCCCAACCACTCATACGAGTGTAATTTGAATTTTGTTGTTCCTGAAAACTACATATTTCAACGTAATCGTATATGCTAACAATTCCTTACCTTATGTACTGCAGAATAAGTTCGCTCTCTCGATAAATCTCTATAAATACCCTCGCTCACAAAATGGAAGGTTTTTATCAACCTTACTCGTATGTTGTCATAACACCTGTCATTACGAGTGTGTACATAAAAAGAAATACCAAGAATGATAAGCTACTGCTGTACAGATACTACGGAAGAGTAAATGATACGAAACTACGTTGTTGTTACTATATACGCCATTAAATACGAGAATGATGCCAACTAATATTTTTTGTCGTACTTTACTACCATCTTTTGAGTATTTTTTTAAACTAAAAAGTTTTCTTACCATGATCTGCTTGTCAGGAATATAATTACGGTACACGGAAGATGCATCTTATTAAGCCTTTTGATATTAATTCATATCCACAAGTTAAGCAAATAAGAACGCGTCACAAGAGGCTTACAACTGACCCTTTATTTACAATTTCGCACTTTAATGTCATTTAATTTTTCTTTGATATAACTTGCTCCTCTATTTTGTTAATTCTTGATTATTGTTGTTATTTGCCGAAATTGTCTCCTGTGATTATTCATTTTCTGTTGATAGTACTCTAGTTTCCTCCAGTATTTTTCTTGCTTTGTGGTAACTAAGGTCACAATGCTTCGTTTTTGTTCCATTTACAATTTTCTGTCTTGCTGGAATTCCCTTCACTGGGTATCTCATGCACTTCCCCTGACGTTCTCCACTTATTCCGAGGGGGCCACAGGCAAAAAATCTGTTTTACAGGCGGTGAAAGTTTCTCTACCCCTCGACGTTTGAGAGTCACGAGGACAATTTGAAAAGCCTAGAAAAACGCAAGGTTCAGATTCTCAGCAATATAGACATCGCAGTGACATTTTCAGACCCAATTCACCCGGTTACATTCGCAAATGGCAAAAGGATTTGCACTGTAAATATGTTTCAAGAGTCATTAATTTAATGTCTTACGATTTGTAGACTGGGCACCTTAGCTCTACCAAGAAAATCCATAGCATACAAAAAACTCAGAAAGCATATCATTAATAGATATACATGTAAACTAAACATTCATAAACTATGTTCGTATCGATACGATTTCAAAATTTTAAGGGAGCCATTTATTGCATACTCTAGTACTGGAGTCTCTACCATAGAATACACAATTCTGTTTGTGTAAGACAAACATTTGTAAACCTTACAAAACTCTACCATTAGGTCCACACACTGCAACAAGTTTCATATTCCGTGCCTCTAATAGACTTCGGACACTACCGTATACTGTAAGACAAGTTTTACGGATACGGCAACAAGGCAGACGACGAAATTCTATTGATTTCTTTATTTGACTACCTCTTTTTTTCCGCCAATTGTATTTTACGATATGTATGTGTGTATTATATATAATTCATCTTACTATATCATTATCTAAAATATAAAACTTTATTTAGAACTCTAAAGAGCACTTAAATAATGGATCCTCGCTGGCGGCGTACGATACACTCTGTATACATCAGTAGGTGTGGGAGAGAGACAATCCCGGTCAGGCTGTAGTGTGAGAAGGAAGTGTTTGTAGCGAAGTGCATTATATTACGACACAGTTATCTTTTGGTGGCGCCAGGTAAGATCAGATACTATTTTTCCGTCTCTCCTAATGTAATAACGGGGTAAGTTGACAGAGTTTTCAGCTTTACTGTAAGTTTATATATATGAAGGTAGTTACAACATAGGTCGTAGCACGTAAGTCACTATCAGGTGCCGCTCTTCTTGTTACTGTGGGAAATATACGGTGTGTGAATATCTTGTTTAACTGAGCGTAGATTGCTGAGGTGTACACAGATGCATATGTCTTGGTCGGTCCGTCACGGTAAGCAACACTCATGGTGTAAGAGCACAGTCCCTACTGCGTGGCGCATGACAGTTCCCAGATTATAGTATTACTCATTCATGACAATATGTGGCGCCAAGTTATCGATTTATATTTTAGATTGTTATAGGAAGAAATACAAATACTGTAAGATTAAGACGAAGTAAAAAAAAACTAAGCATCACAGTTGAAATGTATAAAAATGATCTTAGAATAACTGGCATATGTATGCATTCATTTGTAATTTCTAAGTAGATTACACTGAAGTATTGATCTATTCCTGTAAAAGACACAGAAAGAGACGCTATGGTAGAATTTTATCTTCCGCGAAACTGCTCTCAGGGGCTTGAGGATGGATGCTTCGATTTGTCTAATCCCAGTTACGTTTATTTAGGGTACTCGTGTATATACAAGATGTAAATGTTCTTGTATGTTACTGATACTCAGTTAACTCAAGATGAACTGGGAACGTTCTTTGGAAGTAGAACGCGTAACGGAAATGGATTCTAGTCGCGCTGGTTTTCATACTGAAGGTTTCTAGTACACGTGTAAAAAGTGAGCTGGTGCGTGTTGTGCGTATGTGTTGTGTACCAATTGTCATGCTTGCTGTTAGTACAAATCTAAGCACAATACTCATGTATTTCTGTACGCGAGGACCGATCACCCATGATGATACCATACTAGAAGAACGTAAAGTAAAAAGTTTTCAATCAATACAGCTTTATGTTAGTGGATTATTATTTATTATAGTTAATTCATAGTTTATATAACACGTATACACACCAGCTGTAAAAGAGCTGGAAATTTATGTCCTTAAATAAGTCACGACTGAAAGAAATGGTTCTGTGTATGGACTAAATGCAGGAATGTTGGATAATCGATAATCCATTTATTGGAATGAATATAAGAACGTTTGACTATATGGATTAGATGAACGTGGTTGGGGAAGAATGGGACTGTGTACTTTTGGAAGGAAAGGACGTGTCAACAGTAGAAAAGTGAGAGTGTAGATGGAATAGTGTGGATAGGAGAAGGATGGGCGTATGGTTGGAGTTATGGGTTATGCGATAGTGCCTAAGGGTTTAGGCAACAGTCCCCCCTCCCTCTCCTCTACATCCCACCTAGCCACTCCCAAGGCCACAGCACATGATTGTGTGCAAGGCTGTTAAGTCATACCATATGGGAAAATTATGAACGTCCAAGTACATTTGTACACATTTGGGATCGTTTGTACATTTTCATTGGATGCCTTGGGTTATATGAATATGAATCACCGTAAGCTAGGTTGAAAATTTATATAGAAAATTATTGGGAATAGGTTAAGAGAATATAAGGGGAAAAAATCTTCCAGAGCATAAGTCGTCATAGATAAGAAAAAATGTAAGTAGAACAGATAAACAGATGGCTATTGAACCATATGTGTACCGTACATGTAAACGTCAGGATGTGTTTAGTTGGTTGAACGTTGGTAATGTTTCAATTTTGGGAACTTGAAGATGGAAATGTGTTTAGTTTCATTAAACAAATATGCAAAGAAAGGAAGTAATACTACTGTCAACATATAATGTCAGAAAAGTACGCCATGAACATTTTAGCACGCTGTTACCATGTGAGTAAAACAAGGCCAAGGAATACTTGCCAGTGTTACCAGGCTCGGAACTCCGTTGTTTTTGCCATGATGATAATGAGCATCTTGTCATAGCAACCGAGAAGAGGTATGGAGGTGTGTAGCGAAGGTGGTGGATGAGGCAGCGATGGACTGGGCGGACCTGCTGATAAGGACTTGTCAGATACCATTAATTCGATAATACAGCAGCGTGATAAAGTGATTAGTAGTGTTTTCATGTGGTATTAACCATAGCTGGTAGTGGTTGTGACAGAGTGGTAGATTTGTCGTATGTATCAAAGTTTTGTAGTGTGTTTATCTATTTGAACGGTACAGGGAGGGAATTCTACCTCCGAAGGGACATTCAGCTACTTTTTTCTATCCAAACTTTTAAAACTGAGGTGCCATACGAACTTTGGAGTTTGTCTGGGACCTTCGTAAGTTGATGCAATCTTCCGCACTCTACACTTCCATCATGACCTTGGCATTGGCATCATCTGCAAATATATTCAGGTAAGAGTCCAATCCTTCCGGCTTGTTATTTACAGAGATGAGGAAAAGTTCACCACTGGTAACCCCAACCCATTACGAAAAGGCTTCTCTAACATGCATCCATTGATCTCTGTCACTAAGGTGATTTTCCCTCCAGCCATCTAGCTTCTTTACCAGCTTCTTGTGGGATAGTGTCAAATGCTTTCTGGCTGTCCTGATAAAGAGGAACGACGTAGCCTTCTTTTTTGTCTGTATACACTCGTTTCCATGAGAATCTTCATGGGATCAGTCTTCTTCAGTCGTAAATTATCTTATAACGTAATTTTGTCATATGATTTGCCCTAGTCACGTTGGCGTACCTGGGTTCAATATCCTTGTAATCGTTGCTTCCCTTCTGGTTTATATAGTGTAGTTGCGTCCCTGCACAGGAATAATGCTGAGCTAGATTCTGTGGTTCTTCTCTCCCGCTAATTTTACACGTCAAGAACATCATTGATTACTTCTTCATATCACAGTTGTTGTAGTGAGTGTAGGGCATGCATTGTGGTGTAGCTCACACATGACTGTATTTTGACAATACTCATCCTGTGGGGTAATGATTGGCCTTGTAGCGAACACGTACATGCTTTAGTACAGGTGCACTCTCAAAGGCAAGCACTGCTGTTCAGTCACATACGTACATATAGATACTCATTTACACAAATTCTTATTTACACATTTACATACGCACGACGCACCACAATATAGCCAAACACACACACCTACCCACCCACATCGGGTAATCATGATGACTCATGGTTTTTGCATGACACTTACTCAGGGACTTGGTGACCACTGTAAGGAACCAGGATGTGTACACTCCTCTCCGAGGCTGCTCTCTGGACGCCTCAGTAGTCACCAAAAATTCGCTGGATGGAACACACTGGCGGATTTCATGGTCAACAGGATGTAATGTATAGCCTGCGACGAGGAAAATGGTGGTAATTACCTCAGTGGCTCAAAAAAAAAAAGAAGAAAACCTACCCACTCTTACAGTCGAGGGATATCTGAAATAAAAGCTCACCATGGTAATGGAAATAATGACTAACATATGGAAGAGTAGGTGAATCTTTCAGGGCAACTTTAGTGAATTACATTTGTACTACAGTTCAGTCCTTTTCTGTTTCTTCACCGGTGTGCTCCCACAGCCTCAGTGGGGCTCCTCCCCCAACACACACACACACACACTAGTCAGTAGGGTCCGTATTTCCCCATCACCCGAGCTGGTATTCCCCACTTAACTATTCCTCCTTCCATTTTACCTTCACTGCGGCAACAGTAACCTCAAGAAGGTGGATGATTCACCATAATTCTCTTTTCATTTTTGCCGCAAGAAGGATCGATTTATTTCGGACTCGCTGCCCACCCTGTGAACGGTAGCGCCAAAATATAGGACACCGAGTGGACACTGCTGTACTACGGCATGTTTACCTGACCCCAGGAATGTTGCTGGTATCATCAAGAGAGGTTGTAAGACCTTGAACTCGACTACTGGTCAGTAGGACAGTGACCCGTGCTAGTGAGAGCCCGGTGAATCTAACAAAAACTTGACCTATGTAGCTTTAAAAGAAGAAAGATATATACGCGTTGGTCTACGCTAGAACGCAAGTAAAGGGAATTAGGAAACACTCTTTCATAAACCTCATAACATGATTATATATATATATATATATATATATATATATATATATATATATATATATATATATATATATATATCGACCAAAATACTATGAGATGCATCAAAGAGACATCAAACATTAAACTATGAGGGCCGCATGTACGAGATGGAATTTTAATGTACTGCCAAGTGAAATGAATAAATGAATGAATGAATATATATATATATATATATATATATATATATATATATATATATATATATATATATATATATATATATATATATATATGCTGCTCTTACGTAGAAAAGATAATTTGACGGCCAAAAATAGTTCCGGATGAACCCAAAACCAGACAACTGTGCAATGTGCCTGGAAGAAGAGACTGAAATTATTACTAAATAAGCGGTTTTTGCGGTGAGAGGTACGCGGTAGCCCTGTCATATGGCGAAATTTTAGCAGGTCTCTCTCTCTCTCTATCTCTATCTCTCTCTCTCTCTCTCTCTCTCTCTCTCTCTCTCTATATATATATATATATATCTATATATATATATATATATATATATATATATATATATATATATATATATATATATATATATATATGAGTAAATCGCTGGAAAAATATACGCAGTAGCTTCAAGATTTCGATTATATTCCGATCCACTGCAGAGGATGAAAAGCTTGGAGCTTTTTTCAGCTAGTTTACTCATATCAATGCATCATGTGTGTATATAATTTACTACAATATATATATGTTTACCAAATGGCGTCCTAGCTACGTTTCTAAGTTGTATATCATCTCTAAATTGTATATCAACTGACTGTCATATTTCTCTCTTGCGTCTCCCCTGATGATGTGATTATTACACGAAAATGCACTTGGGAACTTATATATATATATATAAATGTCCCGTTACGACACCACTAATTCCCCAATTGCGTTTATCTTAAAACCAACAGAAAGCATCTGAAGCAACATGCACCAGTCATAAAACCAACAAAAGCAACTGCAGTAAGATTAACACCAATAAAGGTGGTGGTCTTTAAGGGCTCTCGTGAGGTCTTGCGCGGCCGGTTTGACAGCGCTGTGTGACGTGGGGTTGGGGGGGGGGTGTTATCGAGGTCGGGGAAAGTTGTGACATAATGCTCTCCCCTTCCAACCATCAAGGTATATTTGAGTCCACCTGACTCACACACACACACACACACACACACACAGACATTCACTACCCACCATTAATTACGTGTTACCAGCGACCAGCACATCTATTATCGCCCGCCGCTGCTATCACGCAAGTAACCAGACATCTGTAGAGCCACCGCCGACGCGTCGCCTCCGTACCACCACAATCTGATGCTGTCCTGCGTAGAAAATTGAAACCAGATGAGGTAAAGTAATTAGGTCCCCCCTACAGGTCAAGGACAACAATGGGAAAATAGTCGAGAGGAAATCAAGGAATTAGAAGAAGGAAGACGGGAGTGTTAAGAGTGCTTAGTTATTAGGAAGATATACTGTAAGCTGATGCTTATCTGTTGATGAAAACTTGCCCTTGGTCTACCATCTATAATATCGGATTGGCTACCAATCCCCGTGCAATATTTTTTGTGTATAATCTCCGGTACGTGATCAGCTTCAGTGCCATATAGCTTATGTGTTGTTGTTAATATGATCGTTGTCTGTTAATTTTACGTTTATGGTTTAAAAGGAGTGCGAGTGAGAAAATCCAGGTCGTATTTAAAGGCGTTAAGTGTTGAAGATGCGCCATGCGGGAGGCTGGAAGCCGTGCGTTTTTTTCGATACTAGAGAAAAAACGTATAATTTTATCGTAGGGACCCTTGCAAATGTAATTAACCAATTAAATTTGTCGCCAAGGTGAAATCTGGTAAATTTAAACGTGTTGTCAAGTCGTAGTTAGAAGACGTGGTTAATGGAGAGTCATCTGACACTATCAAAAGTAAACGACGATATAATGAGTTAATTTGGTCAGCCTTTGGTTTTAAGCGTCGCAAGGTGGGTCTAACTAAAAATGGCAACGGTAGTAGACCTTATCGATTACAGAGGCTTTAAATGGCAAATACTCAAGGTCCCACCCTGCTTATCCCCATCAACTCTCTCTGCTCTCCAGAGTACAAGTATCATGTATCATGCTCTTGCGTATTCAAGTATTCTGTCTATATATAGCACATAATATCTCATGGTCTTAATTACTTTACATCTGCAAATATACAGGGCAGATTGAAAGTGTGTGGATGTGACACTACATTCTCATCCCTAACTTAAGTTTATATAAAGTACGGCGTTGGTTAGTTAAAAACTGAAGTAGTCTATGATTGCCAGAAAGGAGATAATCAACTGAAAATGTAAAGAGTGGGATCTTTCATCTGTGTATTATGTTTAGATTCCGTGATGTGGTTTGCGTGTCAATATAAACAACAAAACTCATATGTCCTCAAGTTTCCCATGCCATATGATACCCTCCCCAGTGTTGTGCTGTCAACCCGCGCTCTTCCTATCGCTGGTGAATCTTTGGTCCTTGAGAAGACCTAAAGCATTTGCCTTCCAAGTCATCTCCATATTTCCATTGATCTCTAGTGTAGCTGCTTAACGGTATCAAAACCTCTTCCTCAGACAATGGGGACCCTAGTCGACACTCTCACTTCGACATTTAGCTAGAGTCGGATGACTTTGACCTAGATTTACGATGCTGCCAACCGACGTTTGATTGTACTTTTACTTTTGTAATTGTTGATTTTTTGGAAGATTAATGAGAGGAGGGAAGGAGACTTCAAGACTGTGTACGATTTGTTTTTGCACATTGTGAGAAGAGATATCATGGCTCAGAACTAGTGTTGTCATTGTACTGATTTCGTAAACAGTTTGCAGCATTTTTTTTTTACTGTGCCTTTACAGGAATAAATAAGAAATTCAATGCAAGTTATGTATTTACTTTACATAATTGTCCTTCTCTGGAAGCAGTGGACTAAAACAGGGCATATGAAGCGGTTAGATAGAACCAAGGAAAGGTCTGCAGTGCCTGGTTGTGGATGGTAGATACAGGGTTGTGGTTTAGTTGCATTAAACATTACAGCAAGAGAGTGAATGTGAGCGAACGAGGCCATTTCTTTGTATGTCCATGGCGCAAACCTTGCTAATGCAGGAAGAGGCGAATATATATATATATATATATATATATATATATATATATATATATATATATATATATATATATATATATATATATATATATATAATGTTCTAAAATTACCTGTTATACAGATATCAGTTCAGCTATCCCTTCTCTGTGAAAGTGAAAGTTATGAAGCAGGTTGTGTGATTTGTACCCGTGCTTGGTCCCTTATCATCTTGAATGCGAATATTGTATGAGTAAAGCGTTTCAGTTGATCGTGTATTTACATTCAAGATTAAGATATCCAGATGAATGGCTGATGAAACTTAGGAATTTACGTTATTTGACTGAAATACGTTAACGTATAAATATCGGTAATTTCACCCCATTTATCTTAACATTAATGTGCTTTAAAACCTTATGGAACATACACACACACACAAACTGCATCCTGCTAATTTTACCACCGTTGTGGAAATGGTTAGCAGATGAATTAGTTACCCTCCTTGTATAAGATATATACAAACCGGTTTTGATACCGTGTGTTGACTTGAAGTAACATGAGTGTACATCATTTTATGTTGTCCGATGCGTTATTGAAAAGGACAGAACAAAGTAATCTTCGTCGGAACATGTTTTCATTTCTCTTTGAGGAAAAAAAAGAATTACAATGACCTATGTAAACAATGGCAAAATACTGCAGGTATCAATAGTTGGAGAGTTCAGCAAGGTACCACAGTCCTCAGCACCTTTATGTATGGTTGTTCTGTATACATCTTGTTTCCAAGATTCTACAGCTACGCTGATGCTGATCTTTCCTCTCGTAGAAAATGACTGGTCATTTTTTTTATGTGCCACAGTTCACTAGCCTTCACTCAAGGAATTTAGGACTTCCGAGTGCGACTGAGGAAGTAAAGCTGGTCGGACCCGTTGGCATATTGTGGATATTTGTGGAGGAGGCCTCTAAAACGACTCTCTGAACCCGTGCATGTGCCAAGGTGCTTGAACTTTGCACATGTCATTGAACTGGTCGTTTTGTTGCGTTGCTTCCAGTGAATCTTGTTTTGTTCAGTCGGGGAGTGAACTCCACACGATGTAGGTATGGAACCTACGTGGCTAGGGATCATGGTGCTTGAGTTAACCCCAAAAAGCGTGATATGGTGACTAGGTTCCTCTTTTATTTCTTTTGGCCAACTAGTTTGCCATCTGCAGGCCTACAGTTCATAGGAAGTTGCCTCTGATATCCAATATCGTCTTAATCAGACGGACACTCGCAACTCCCCATGTATTTCCTTGTCAAATTTTGGAGATGCTTCCGATCCTCCTGTACTCATACTTTCCAATTTGTCCCTAGGATCAAAGCTGAATGTTTACAGCCAGATGCTCAAGGTTTCTTGTATTTTGACGTTGACTTTAGGCACTGTCACACCATACCGATGTTCTTTCACCTCACTTTCAGCGATCCCAAGTCGTGTACTGGGTTTATTCTCTATAATCTTTCGTGTCTCACTGCGGACGAGAGAATGAGGCGTGTTTCCCATCAGACTGCCCTGAGCTAGTCTTTGGGAAAACTTGGAAGTTACTGTACTAAATGATCCTTAGTGATGGTCAGGAATACTGCAACGTTAGTTGGTCTTGTCCTTGTGTTTTCAGTTGTTTTATAAGTAAAGTAACAGTGAAAGGAAAACCTTGAAACACTGAAAAAGTGTATGATACAGAAGGCTTGTGGCTCCACGAATTGGGAAAAAATCCTCTTTCACGAGACCATATCGGTAATCGCAGGTAATCATGCACCTTATGCCCGAGAGGAGAGAGGCATTTGAAATGTCATGCGAGATGAGAGAAGCATATAAGTTAGGAGGAGAGAGGAGATGCAGTGTCGTGTATAATAGAGACTTTCAACTGTTACGTACGAGGAGAAAGGTACTGAACTGCCTTGTGAGAAGGGGGAAAATGGCTTAGAACTGCCTTGTAAAACGAGAAGTATCAAATTGCTTTTCAAGGAGAGGCTTGGGGAGTTAAGACTGCTATACGGGAGGAAAAGGAGTCCAAAATTTTATGAAGAAATTAAAAGGCCTACGTAGATGCGTCTTCACGTGCGTTGAAGAGAATCGTGTGGAAATGCCTGGTAGAGGAAAGGGAGTTAGCCGTCATCATTACATACTACGCCAGCAGCCAGTGGTTAGCCTTACCTTGACGTGCGGTCAAGTGTTCTGGTAAGGGGAGAATTTACCGCAAAGTATACCACATTTGACGTACATAATTACGACTAATTTCTACAGGACTGAGCGTATGGCTGACGGGACCCAGTGTAAAGGAACCCTTAACACGACGTAGCAGTACCTCACACTATTGTGGGTGATTTAGTTTATAGTCAAATAATCATCTGTTTGGGCGTCTGTAATTCGGGAGAAAGTACTTCGTGACACGGCACACCAGGTGGCATTCTACCTTCAGTCAAAATTTACATGGTATTATCACAGTCGTTCTGCGACTGCGCTTCACAGACGCAGATAAGAAGAAAGCGTTGTAATGGAACCATCTCCCCACAGCCGAGAGGACCAGGTGTGTTCTTGGTGAATGTTGCTTCGAAAACCTTGCTTTCAACCGTATTAACTGGGGCGAGACGTAATCCCTACCTGCTCACACCGCCACGGGTGGAAAGGGTCTGGCGAAAGATCGATTCGGTTTTGTAAATCCCCGGATGCCGTCTTTTGACATTACCGAGCCCTCCCGATTCTCGGAGGTATGCAAGAAAATATTGCGCTCTCTGCACCAAAATTAGGGGGATGAATGTTCATATGTAAATTTCTGTTGGTGGCTCTTGTAAATCATAGCTTTTGCATTTTTTTTTATATACCATTATTTACATACTGAACAGAGGTAAGTATACTGACTATCTCAAAACTTATTTGAATTGTCTTAGATGTTGGTACTGATACTCTAGTTTATTACAGAGTTGCACGATAGTCAAAGAAGTTGAGTTATTTACTTATTCTTTTCTCATTTACGAATCACGGACGGCACTGTGTTACGTTTACCACTCACAGCAACACATCCTCTTACTATGAGTGTTATGAAGACGTCGCCAACGCTTAGAAGAAAACATTTCCATGGTATCTATCGAGGTCAGATCGCCAAAGGTCGATTTGGCATTTACTTTGCGTCCGCTCGGCGTGTGCTCGCTTTCTTTGGCCTGTTCGCTCGCCCCAGCCTCAATAATGTACATGGATACATTTTTTCTTCTGCGGGATGGCTTAACG
The DNA here is from genome assembly GCF_036320965.1 of Panulirus ornatus. NCBI lineage: Eukaryota > Metazoa > Arthropoda > Malacostraca > Decapoda > Palinuridae > Panulirus > Panulirus ornatus. Next base: position 10,384,269 of record NC_092248.1, read on the forward strand.
CAATGGCTAACGAACTTATTCGTTTTAAAGTCACATGGCAGTAGGGCAGCGGCTTACGTTGTACTGACAACCAATTGCTTATATATTTCCAATAAGCGACGATGCAAATTATGTCATATGGTGTATTATGCTATTAATTGTTCCCCACATTCATTCCTACAGGTAATATCCCCGCCTACAGAGCTGGGTTCCCTGATCATCTGGTGAAGAAATTACTTAAATGTTACGAAAAGGGTTTTTCACCCGTGTCTGTCCTGTCTCTTAACCTCGTACAGATTCGATGTCCTAACCTATGCAATACACGTCCACACTCCATCATACGCCAGGTATCCCATTAATCAACCAGCCCCAGAAGGAGAGGATGAACAACTGGGGTGGGTTTGTAAGGCGGTTTCCTGCCCCTGTCCGGGACTCGAACCTAGGTCCGTTAAACTGATGGATCGTAACGCCATCCACTGATGCAGACACTGCGTCGTACTGCAGTTAACCTGATGGTAGTCAAGTGCTTCATTTGACACCATTCTGCTGGTTTCCCTCATTCTCGTTCGTAAAGGTGGGTGTTGAAAGCCCAGTGAGCACGACGATACGAACCATGACCACGACCTTTGACCACGACGTCACGACAAGATGGCCATTGCCTCTGTCGTAACCCACGAGGGGTGGGGGTCAGGTCAGAGTTGACCCCCTTTATATCCCGCTGGTCGTAGCGTCATGTTCAACCAGCCAGCTCAGTTAACGTCATGACCCCTATATATCCATGGCTCACCCATCATGACTAAAGTGGATATTCTACTCTTCTCCACCCAGGCTTTTCCATCACCTCCAGCTCCCCTCTCTCTCTCTCTCTCTCTCTCTCTCTCTCTCTCTCTCTCTCTCTCTCTCTCTCTCTCTCTCTCTCTCTCTCTCTCATCTATCTATCTATCTAATGTCTATCTATCTACCTTTTCAAGGTGTTGTAGATGTTCCTCCCATGTCTGGGTGGAGGAAGACAATATGCTCATGTCTCTCAATCTCTTATTTTTCACCAGTTTACATCTGGCGCAACATATGTGTGTCTCTGAGCTAATAATCAGTCATCTTTTTTAAGGCTTGTACTTCAATATACACGACCTCTTCCACCTCTCTCTCTCTCTCTCTCTCTCTCTCTCTCTCTCTCTCTCTCTCTCTCTCATAAAGCCTACCCACGACAAACCCAAGGAAGGCGACAGACCTTGAAAAGGCAAGAAGTCACGGTAAGCGACATTCAGAGCAGGGTCGTCAGCCAAGTCCCCCTAACATCCTTCGCGAGAAATGTTGAACTGGGTCGTCCGTCCTCATTATGCACTCGTGTGCACTGGTATACGAACCCTGCACCACGAGACGGTACAGGGTAAATCTCACCAGAAGGGTCATAGTACCGACGTATCGTATCGCCATGCTGAGGGGGGGACCAAGTCTTAGTGCCTCAGAATATATTGGAGTTGTACCCTGGAACACGATACTCTACCCACAACCAAGTTGCCTTTCAGATTCCGGGAGAACTGCTTCTCTAACCACCCCAGTGGATGTCACCGCGTCACGTCACCAGCGTCTTTTCAGGGGATATCACCGCGTCACGTCACCAGCGTCTTTTCAGGGGATGTCTCTGCGTCACGTCACCAGCGTCTTTTCAGTGGATGTCACCGCGTCACGTCACCAGCGTCTTTTCAGGGGATGTCTCTGCGTCACGTCACCAGCGTCTTTTCAGTGGATGTCACCGCGTCACGTCACCAGCGTCTTTTCAGGGGATGTCTCCGCGTCACGTCACCAGCGTCTTTTCAGGGGATGTCTCCGCGTCACGTCACCAGCGTCTTTTCAGTGGATGTCACCGCGTCACGTCACCAGCGTCTTTTCAGTGGATGTTACCGCGTCACGTCACCAGCGTCTTTTCAGTGGATGTCTCCGCGTCACGTCACCAGCGTCTTTTCAGTGGATGTCACCGCGTCACGTCACCAGCGTCTTTTCAGTGGATGTCACCTCGTCACGTCACCAGCGTCTTTTCAGTGGATGTCACCGCGTCACGTCACCAGCGTCTTTTCAGTGGATGTCTCCGCGTCAAGTCACCAGCGTCTTTTCAGTGGATGTCACCTCGTCACGTCACCAGCGTCTTTTGCAAAGCTCATGAAAAAAAAGTAGAAAAGTCATAAACAGAGGTTCCTCTAACGTCTGGCCTTCGCCCGCGTAGCACTTATTTACCCCCAGCGTCAGCGTGACTTGCAACGTGCACTCGGGGGTGCTCTGCGCACCAACTGATTTCTTGACATCTCATAAAAAAATCTCATGCTCACCACACATGACCACCTGACGACCTGAGCGATGGTTTGAGTGTCTTGTTAAATGTCGTGTCACCCTAGGTGCTCAGTCCTTAGCGATACAGCCATCCCAATACATCAATCGAGGTGCTTAACTCTCCCAATAATAATGATAATAATAATAATAATAATAATAATAATAATAATAATAATAATAATAATAATAATGAATGAACAAATGATGCCTTTTCTTCGTTTATTCCCAGCGCTTCGTCGCTATCACGGGAAACGGCGAATGAATGGACATAATGATAATGATTATTATTATTATCATTATTATTTCTATTATTATTATTCATATTCTTATTTCGTTATGCTCTGTCGCTGTTTCTCGCGTTAGCGAGGAAGCGCAATGAAACAGACGAAAGAATGGCCCAACCCACCCACATACACATGTATATACATAAACGCCCACACACGCACATATACATACCTATACATTTCAACGTATACATACATATATACACACATGTATAACTTCATACTTGCTGCCTTCATCCATTCTCGTCGCAACCCCGCCACATATGAAATGGCACCCCCTCCTCCCGGCGCGCACGAGGTAGCGCCAGGAAAGACAACAAAGGCTACATTCGTTCACACACTCTAGCTGTCATGTGTAATGCACCGAAACCACAGCAACCTTTCCACATCCAGGCCCCAAAGAACTTTCCGTGGTTCACCCCAGACGCTACACATACCCTGGTTCAATCCATTGACAGCACGTCAACCTTGGTATACCGCATCGTTCCAATTCACTCTATTCCTTGCACGCCTTTCACCCTCCTGTATGTTCAAGCTCTGATCACTCAAAATCTTTTACACTCCATCCTTCCACCTCCAATTTGGTCTCCCACTTCTCGTTCCCTCCACCTCTGACACACAATATCCGCTTTGTCAATTTTTCCTCACTCGTTCTCTCCATGTGACCAAACCATTTCAATGCACCCTCTTCTGTTCTCTCAACCACACTCTTTTTATTACCACACATCTCTCTTACCCTTTCATTACTTACTCGATCAAACTACCTCATGAATGTAACTCATATCAAGCAAGTTTTTATTAAGAAAATGTCTCATGGCTCCCTGCAAGGATATTAATTTATTTGTTGGTAAATATGCCTTCATTTTCTCGACCTTATGGGAACGAGATAAGTAAATACGTTACACGGTTACAGGGTCGCTTTTTCTGTTACATACTGACTTTAAACGCTCATTAATATATAAATGCAAGTTTCACGAGAACTGCAATCCTTTCGTTACTCATTTAACGAACAGATTTATTAACATTTTGTATGGATGAGTTAAGCATTTCTACGTTATACAGTTATTGATTCTTAGGTCATAACTGTGACGCAAGATGCAGGTATGACGGCGTGACCTCTGACCTGACGGCAGGTTAGAGGTAATACCATCGTCATCTGGGAATTACGACTGTCTGTAACCCCTATAGTAATAGCTCTTCCCCACAGATTGAACACCTGTGTTGTCATGGCAAGTTAAAAAAAAAAAGAAGTCAGATCTTCCATGACCAGCTGACTGCGGAGACACTGATGGGGAAGATGCCGCTAGATTACCTGATATGATATCACTTAAGAGGTTCTTGTGGTATCTGATGATCCTCTGGTTCAACATTTAGTAACCAGTACAAAGCTGGTGTTGTGTGTGCGGTAACCCCACACCTCACGACGCCTGGTCTCAACCTCACGCCACATGCCATAACCTTAGTACCCCACGCCAGGACTCTATATCCAACACCTCCACCTCTTACTTTGAAATTTCTTACGCTATATTTCTCGAGCTAAGAATAAGAGCGTTGTTGTGGGGACTGCGCCAGAAGGCCGAGATCAGTTGCTGGTAGAAACTTGAAGGTTTATGATACGATAATGATGATGCAATTAGGTTATTTGCCACGTACATTATGCTACAGTTACATGTTGAACTGCAATCAGATATGCAAGTCGAATTCTACCACAGATGCAGAGCGAGATACGCAAGTGGTCGTTAAAAACATCGGATCCTACCACAGATGCAGAGCGAGGAACGCAGGTGTTCGTTAAATACGTTAGATCCTACCACAGATGCAGAGCGAGAAACGTAGGTGTTCGTTAAATACGTTAGATCCTACCACAGATGCAGAGCGAGAAACGCAGGTGTTCGTTGAATTCATTAGGTCCTACCACAGATGTAGGGGCGGTAGATTACATCATGTAACGCGAATGTAGGTTAGAGATCATTAACGTGCATGGCTCAAGTACTGCCCTGTCTCCTAGTATTAGTCTGCTCTCTCTCTCTCTCTCTCTCTCTCTCTCTCTCTCTCTCTCTCTCTCTCTCTCTCTCTCTCTCTCTCCCAAGTATTAATCTACCCCCTGTTGTTTAACCCGCCGCCTCGCCTTCCCTTCCCTTCCCCTCCCCTCTATACTTTCTCCCCCTCCTATATGTGTATCGTTCACTAGGGGGTCCGCCACTCTGCCCCCTAGTATTAATCAGCCCCCCCGCCCTCTCCCAAGGGGCACCACGGGGAGGAAAAAAGTGCGAAGAAGGCGCCCTTGTGGTTATCTTATCATCACCTGGGTAGCCACTGAGATAACTCTGGAGTATGGTGATCGCAGCTGGAGGTATGTACCCTTGTGACCTCAGTGTTTTCCTCTCTCATCCCCCTCCTTCGGGGGAGATGTGCGCCCCGTCCCCCCTTCCCCCCTCCAGACGGTTAGCTCCGTCGATTCCTAAGGCACGACAGTACGACCCTTGGGTATCATGGTCAGGGGTCACGCCATCTTACTCGAGGACCTTACAGTCGCACCATCGTTCTTAAGACGGTCGTACCGTCGTGCTCGAAGAGATCGAGCCATCGTGCTGGTAAAAAAAAAGGGGGGGAGGGTCGTACTTTCGTGCTCAGTGGTCGAACTGTTATACCCAAGGGTCGTACCCTCTTGCTCAAGTGGGTAAGGCCACATGTGAGAGTCATGTTCCAGGCCTCTCCCCCAGCCGGGGTTATCGGACACTCACCCGATTTAGTTACATTGTGGGTCCTCGTGGATACTATCAACATATGTAAGGATTCGTAACAGAGGCAGGAGACCAAACTGACAGGTGATTGCTAAGGCATACTGGTTGTATATACTAATAGAAGGAACAATAATATGCTGATACATGCAATAATGATATACTGATACACAGTGATAATATACTGACACATGCAACAGTAATATATTAATACATGCAGTCATGGTATACATGCAGTAAATACTAATACATGTAAGAATACATGATCGTGTTAAGTTGTACGAAACACAGTCTTCACTTAGTGTTCCACAACTCAACCTGTTGCAGTGATACAAGTGGTGGACCTTTTTATGCTGTGGTCGAGTCCTCTCTCTCTCTCTCTCTCTCTCTCTCTCTCTCTCTCTCTCTCTCTCTCTCTCTCTCTCTCTCTCTCTCTCTCTCTCTCTCTAATCTGCCTACCATGAGAAAACTAATTAGTGATTAGAGGTATGTCTGTCCCTCTCAATTACCAGCAACTTCTGAGGAAATGTGTATATGGTCAGCGTAATGTCAGGACGAGGAGCAGTCAGCCTGGCGTGTCAGGTCTTGTGAGGTCGGCGTGTCAGGTCGATGTGTCAGGTAGAAGAGCAAAGTAATCTCCAACACGCGTCATCCTTTCGTCCCGGTCAGTGTATTGGCCGCCCCGCTCAACTCAAGTGTTGAGTAGAGGGCGAGTAAGTCGGCTGGTCTGTTCCCCGAGAGCACTTGTCTGGGGACGTCTGTTCACGTCAAGGGTAAGATCCCACCGGGATGCGTCTCGTTTTGTGCCTTCGTGAAGACTGATGTTTTTCATGTGCCTTCTTGTTAGCACTCTGTCCTCTCCGCCCTTCCCATCACATTCCCTTCCTTGTCGTATACATCCACGGCGTACATCATTTCCCTCCCTGTGTGCACTCTCCCGTTGTAAAGAGAATTTCATCCCTTCTCCCTGGTGACTCGACCCTCTGGGCTGGCCTTATGTAACACCCTCCCCTCTCATGCCCTCTCTCTTGCTCGGCCAGTTGCTTCCCCACACTTCTGTTCTTACCATCTCTCCTCTTCCTCACCTGCCTAACCCTTCCCTCCACCTCTTGCCTACCTCCTCCTCCTTGACCCTCTGCCTCCTGGCTTTCATACACCCGTCCAACTCCCTCTTTTTATCCTACTTCCCCCTTCCCTGTCGCTCACCTCTTCTCAAGACAAATTTTCTTCATTCTACACCTTTCTCCGTCTGTATATTCCCCTTCCTTTACGTGCTTTCTTTTCTTTCTGCCTCGCCGACTGTCAAACAGAACATAACCCCTTGCTGAACACTTGACATCACGTAAATCACACAGACTCGACATTTTCCTGTACTGAGCGCATTGTGCTGGTCCCTTTATACCTTCCAGTAGCTCGTTTTCTTCCCTCCTCCCTCTTTTTTCCTGTCTCCCTGCGTTCCAGTCTTCCTCCCTGCCCATTCCCAAGCCATAACCATCCCCGTGACTCACCGTATACTCCCGTGGAATCCTTCACACCTCGTCTCCAGTATGTCTGGCCAGCCATGGGGCTCCGCCTCTCTTAACTTCCCCTCCGTTCTTTTCCCTGAGTCACTCACGCCCCTTTTACAATCGTTCCTCCCCAGACTTTGCTCTACGGACCTCTTTGCCGAACCTTGTTTCATTATCGGGTCTTGGCACTGCTCTTGTCAAAACCTGACGTGGGTGACGCTTGACGCATACATCGCCAGTCTATTCAAAGACCTTGTCTGTTGTGCTCCCGAGGGAGGAAAGCGATGACGAGGGGCCCACAGAGCTCCTGCAGGAGGGGGAAGCCTGGGTCACATAGAGGCACTGTTGCTGGGGTCGGTATTCGGAGGGCAAGATCGTTCTCGCCATCTGAGCGCGCGGAAGTGAACTATAGCTTTAAACGCCAGTTTTTCCGCCATCTTTCGGAGCCGAAAATGAATTATGACAGTGGGCATAAAGGGCACTGGAGCGATGCCGGAAGTGCGTCAATGTACTTCCTTTTCACTGAGGCAAACAATCAAGACTCGAACAATCGACTTCCTACGCTGGGTGTCGTGTTAAGTATTCGTTTTTTTCCGGGTGTCGTCGTGCTTCTGCTGGGTGTCGCGTTGCTGGTTAGGTTTATAGTCACACACACACACACATATATGGTGGCATATATTCAGACTGTACGTGTGAGAAAATCTCTGTGGATACAGGTGGTAGAGGCTCGAGACGGGCTTCACATGCGACTCCCATAACTCTATACCCTCATGATATGTAACAAGTCTAATCATTTCGCATATTATGATGATATCCAATTTGTCTGACGGTGCTGTAATCAGGATCATATAATCGAAATTAATATATATAAATATATATATATATATATATATATATATATATATATATATATATATATATATATATATATAGCATTTGTGGTTATTCGTAAGCAAACTTGCGTTAATTAGCTCACAGAGGGGAAATGTGCGCAAATATCATTATTAGGTACGCAAATATTATTTTGCAAGTGGATTAAATTTATATAAACTAGGACGAAATCTCAACACTGCAGAACTTTCAGTTCACAATTGACCAGAGACGAAGGCAGCAGCCTGCATCAGTCATCTCAAGGTTGTATAGTCTCTTGATATTCCACGTGCACGGTTTTAGTCGTTTTGATGCGGTTGATGTACATTGATGCACCCGGTGGCAGGTGTTGCATAAGCCATGGACAATGAGAGGGGGTTGCAGGGGGTACATCGTGCCCGGACCTGGGGGTCCAAAAGGGGACCCGGGAATTTCCTGGGATCTCGGAAAATGTTTGTATGTAATGAGGGCTACCATTCCACCCTTCTCTCATCTTCCATAACGGTTTTTGGCCTTATAGCTCATGGCATTAAACCGTAGTGGATAAAAACAGGATGACTAATAGAGAAGGGAAGGGGACCCGAAAAAAACTTTGTACCCCCTGACAAATTTCCTCTCAGAGGCCCTGGCATACACAGCAGTCGGTATATAAAAATAACTTGAACCGTCATGAAGACAAATTCCCATGAATTTAATCCGAATCCGTATTATCAAAAAAAAAAAAAGTAAGAGTACAAGATTCCCAAACAGGTAACTAATATGGCGATCTTTGACGAGATTAAACTGCATATGGATTCCAGCATGATGAAACACTGGCATTTGGAAACGTATCTTGAATGATACGATTTACTGTTTGTTCTTAACATTTGCTCGTCTAGATGGCAGAACACGTCTGGCCTTACAGTACCATAAGATACCAGAAGGTCTGCCTGCGTGTCTAGTATTTCCAAGCCGTGAATGACAACGGCTGGGGGGAAAATACAAACAGGTACACGAGTTTCAGTGAGAGTTGGCGGCTTGAGAGAGTGAGGTCACCCACTCATTGAGAACGTGCGCGTAGAAATCTCCGATTTATATACATTGTTACATACTTCCAGCCTGCTGCCCTGGTGACAAATGAACTCGTTAACCGTGAGAGTGAGGGAGGGAAGTCGTGTGGGGTGGTGAGGTAGACCGCGAAAGAGACGCACAGATGTAGAGTATATAGTAGTGTAGAGCTGGAGGAGTTTCAGATGAAGATGCTGGGGAATGCTTGTCGATCATATGCAAGTGTGGGCGAGGTTAGAGGTGTGCAAGGAGACGCAATCTTGCTGACGAACTAAGATGAACATCGCGGAAACTTGAAGAAGCCCGTGTGTGTGTGTGTGTGTGTGTGTGTGTGAGGGCGGGGGGAGCCTTTGTTCCCTCCACCTCGCCGGACGTAGGATGGAGGATGAATTGCGTGTGAAATGTGAGGCTTTGTGCACTTCATCCATCTCGTGTAAGGGGGAACTAAGTTAAAGATAGATAGATAGGCCAATTCTTAAACTATGCATTTGTAGATAGAAAAATACTCTTCATCCATGATCGGCGTCTTTAATGGAGTATAATTCGATTTTTGGAAAGCAAGTATACTTTGGTAAACCTTATCTTTATGTCGTGTTATAGTTAAAGATGAATAACTACGTTCTTTGACCTTTAACGACTTGAAACATGTTGATAATATAAATACGCTAGACATATCTCACTGAAGTTGAGGAAAGACACGGAGAAAGTTGACTCAAATATTCTGGTAGCGAGACATAATAAGAGCAGGCCTATGACTGCCGACAGTGTCAGAGTTCAGGACGTGTACAAGGCAGTAGATCTGGAACAATATAATCAGGCTCTAAAGACGAAATATAACGGAGGAGGGAAATGGAGTGGAGAGGGGTGGTGTCAGCATGACAAGGTAGGTTGGTCCTGGCAGGCAGAGGGAGGGAGGCTCGTCTTTAATGAGTCGTGTTGGTGTCACCAGGAGGGTGGTGACCTTGACTTTCCGGCCGACATAATAAAAAAAAAACGGAATGCAAACACGTCCGTATTAATATTTACTGATACTCGCGACGGTCTTGCCTTGCGTTGTGACTTAATTCATTGTACAGAGCTCGTTCGTTAAAGTTGAACCCTTTGCTCCGCAGCTGGACCAAGCTGAGTTCCGAGTAATTCGTATGCTGAGAGCTGTTTGTTATGGCTCTGTCCCGATAATTGGGAATGTATTTTAAATGCACTTCTGCTGCCTTCCAGCATATCTTCATTAACCCAGGGGACGAAGTTGCAAAGGTCTCGGTCAACAGAAGCTCGTCTGTAGTAATTTGTAGCTTCCAAAGCAACACTAACTACTGCAAGGAGGTCGGATCTACTGTCTAGAACCTCTCTAGAAACAGTAACTCCTGCAGGGAGGTAGGATCTACTGTCTACAGGCTCCATCGCAACACTAGCTCTTACAGGAGGTAGGATCTACCGTCTGCAGCCTCCAGAGTAACAAACTCCTACAGGGAGGTAGCCTCCACAGCAACACTGAACTCCTGCGGGGAGGTAAAGTCTACTGTTTACAGTATCCAAAGCAACACTAGCTTCTGCAGGGTGGTAAGAACTACTGTCTACAGCCTCTGTAACAACAGTAGTTCTAACAGTTGGTAGGATCTACCGTTAGCAGTCTCCATGATAACACTAGCTGATGCATGATTGTAGGGTCTTCTTTCTGCAGCTTCCATAGCCACACTAGTTCCTGTAGGAAGGATCTACTCTACAGCCTCCTTAGCAACAACAGCTAGCTCCTGCAACGTGGAAGGATCTACCATCCTCAGTCTCACATTCATCACTAGCTCCTGCAAGTTGGGAGGATCTACCATCCATCAGTCTCAAGAGCATCACTAGCTCTTGTAAGGTGGTAGGATCTACTGCCTGCAGCTTCCAATGCAGCACCAGCTCCTACAGAAAGGAAGGTCTACTATATGCAGTCCCTGTAGTAGCATCAGCTCCTGCAGGGTGGTAGGAGCTACTGTCTACAGCCTTTATAGCAACACTGGCTCTAAAGGGGGGTAGGATCTACTTTTTGCAGCCTTTGTAGCAACACTGCTGCAGAAGGATGCTTGACCCAAGTGACAGTTCAACAGCTACAGCTTCTTACCTTAGCTACTGAGGTAAAGATGCTTGTTGGAGACAGTCCCTGCCTGGCACCTCAGAAATGTCAAACTCCATGATAAGTCATGTTTTGGTGCTGATGTGCCTGTCAAGGCCACATAGTGCCTGCTGGAAAAGGAGAGGTAAGTTTTAAGTGATTGTGCCTCTTCTGCTAGAAAGGGGGGCAAATGAATTGATGAAGATGAGAAGGAAATTATTTGTGGGCTGAGGACAAGGTGGAGGGCAGAGTACTGAAAGCCATGTCCTGCAAGGGAAGGGTTGATGTCCTAAAGCATTCACTTCATGTGAAGAAAAAGTATATATTGCTGTGACGAATATTGTAAAGAATTACATATTTTTGTAATCTTAGAAAAAGGACTACTCCTCAGAAAGGAAATACTGAGCACTGAAAAATATAGTTATAATTTGTCCATTGTGTGTTGACAAAATTGGTGCTATTTACTTAGGTATAACAGATATAATATAGAATGATTCAGAATAATTATGGTGCTTTCTTTTTATTCATAGCTTTTTAGATATAATTTAGAATTAGATTGTGCTTTGTGTTAATTCATAGCTTCTTGTTGAGGTGTGAAGTTTAGTGGAATGTTAATTTTTACAACCAGTTACTGTTTATGGATGGCATATGGTATATATTAACAGAATTATATCTATCTATCTATCTACCTATCTATCTATCTATCTATATAAATATATATATATATATATATTTTTTTTTTTTTTTTTTTTTTTTTTTATATACTTTGTCGCTGTCTCCCGCGTTTGCGAGGTAGCGCAAGGAAACAGACGAAAGAAATGGCCCAACCCCCCCCCCATACACATGTACATACACACGTCCACACACGCAAATATACATACCTACACAGCTTTCCATGGTTTACCCCAGACGCTTCACATGCCTTGATTCAATCCACTGACAGCACGTCAACCCCTGTATACCACATCGCTCCATTTCACTCTATTCCTTGCCCTCCTTTCACCCTCCTGCATGTTCAGGCCCCGATCACACAAAATCTTTTTCACTCCATCTTTCCACCTCCAATTTGGTCTCCCTCTTCTCCTCGTTCCCTCCACCTCCGACACATATATCCTCTTGGTCAATCTTTCCTCACTCATTCTCTCCATGTGCCCAAACCATATATATATATATATATATATATATATATATTTCTTTCTTTCTTTCTTTCAATCTATTCGCCATTTCCCGCATTAGCGAGGTAGCGTTAAGAACAGAGGACTGGGCCTTTGAGGGAATATAAATATATATATTTTTTTTTCTCTCTCTCTCTTTCCACACAATCATTTAGTAAAGAAAGTAGCATAACAGGGGTTGGCATAACTTACTGAGGAAATTATATATGATAAAAGCTCTGCAAAGATCACTGATTTAGATGTACCTATAAAGCCTTTCTTCTCAGCAGGGAAGTGACACAGATGGAAAGGAGATTGAGCACCTCAATGTAAGCACTCTGTGACCAGGCAGTGGAGATGGTGGAAACACGAGATGAGGTTGGGATGGCTGCCATCCAGCCAGCATCTCAAAATATGGAAGGACCACTTGATCAACAACATATTAATGATGAAAAAGTAAAAAGTGAGGTAATGATATACTTCTCTTAAACAGTTTAAGTTCATTATGATAATCATGGTGTTCCCAGACTCCACCTACAAGTGGTTACACCTTAAGAGAGAAATCACCTTTAACAAGGTTGTAAGCAGATGTAAAAGAGTACATCATCAATGAGGACCTCCTAGTCCCTTTGGATCTCATTATACCCTGCTCCTGCGTGGAGCCCAGTCTCAAACCTGAAGGAGCCTGTAAAGGGGGTCCTGAGGGTGAAAATATAGTCCTTATAGATGATTACCCAGTTTGATCATCATAACTTCTTTTATAAGGTAGATTTTTCTTTTTCTTAATTCTATATGGTAATTTGCTATTTTCAGGGAATGATTTTCAAATATATATGTAACAGTATAAAGTTGCACTAACAACACAAGGAGCATCAATGGGAAGCTTGTAAAAGTTTAAGGTTTCAGTTTGGATGACACAATTCGATTGGCTGATAAACATATGCATTTGGTAATTTTCATTTATTATAAGGAGAAACAAGCCGGTCACTGCCTTAGGTATGCTAAGAAATTCTAACACATAAATCATATTATTCAAACCTTTCATTTTAATAAGAGGCTGTGATATATAGTGGACTTACATTTCATGCAGCAATCTGAAAAGGAAGGAGAGGAATTGAAAACAGGGACTGCACAGGAAGTAAAGATTAATAAACAAGAAATAGAAAAAGAAACAGAAGTCACTGCAGCAACAGAAGTTATAAAGGAAGCAGGTGAAAAGGTAGATGAACGGGAAGTACCCACAAATGAGGATGTGAATGGTGCAATCCAGGCAGTTCTGAGGATGGACAGAAGGGTTGTATCTGAGGCTGAAGATGGTGCTCTTCCAAAAGAGCTGGCAGCTGAAGCAGAATGGGACCTTCATGAAAAGTCTGAGTGGGTTGACCGTGATGTACAGGCACTAAGGTAAGAACCTGATTATGTTGCAGTTTAGGGGTACCACAAAAGTAAATAGAATTTGGATAAAAGCATATTGATGAATTCTTTATAGTCTGTAAAAGTGATTTTGACCAGGGGAGCATGATTTTTCACAGCTAATTTTCCTATATGAAAAGTGATTGTAAGTGCATAGATGATCAGATAGAATAAGAGATAAAAGTATATGAAACACCAATATAAGTCAACATAACCAAAGAGATTCTCACCTAATCTTATTTAGGGCTGAAATTTAAGATTATGTATCATACTCAAAATGTACCAAAGACATTGACTCCATCTTCCCTCTGAAACATTTGATGCATGCATTAGTAGATGGGGAGATGGTAACCGGCTGGGAAGAGGTGATGAAAAGACAGAGTGAATAGTTTCTTGAAATAGTTTTTTCCAGAACACTTATTAATGAACACTTGCTAACATTCTAAGCAAAACACGTGTCAAAAAATTCTGTTTTATGATTTAGCTTATACAGTACTGAAGCAGCAAAGCATGATATGACTTGACAGTGGTCTTGCTTCAACAGGGAAATGGTCGAGGCAGAACCAGGGTTACGCTCACGCTTGGACAAACCCTTTCTCCTTGCTTTCCTTAGAGCTCGTAAGTTTGATTATGACAAGGCTATGGCTATGGTAAGTGAAAAAGTTCATTCTCTGTTATTAGGCTTCTGATAGTCTTGATAGGAATGTACCATTCCCTTTCAATTCATGAACTACCAGATGCATCTAGTTCATACAAGATAATTTTTTAGAAGAACAAGAGATAATGTAACCATAAACATAGATCTACAAATTAGGAGGATATGTCATATAGAGTTTTGAAATATTCTCTTCCTCTACAGCACATGAACAAGAGGACACTAGATTACTGGAAGTAATTTAATGTGTGTTTTCTTTCTGATTAAGAATTTTAACTTATAAGTCATATATGTCAGTTACATTTTCATCATAATAGTTCACCAGTTATGGAAACTCTTTTGCTGTGGCCTTCCCCTTGAAGGACTTCCAGGAGGGAACAGGCATCAGAGATAGAGAGAAAGAGATAGATAGGTGGGAGTTACCATACTCTGCTTGCTCAAGGTTACACCATGAATGAAAAATCACCTTTGCGAGGCCATATCACTTAATGCACCATCTCATCAAAAAACTTCTAACTCTAAAGGAGCCATTTCTCATTATTGAGATTACATATACTTTGTTCTTAGTACAAACAAGTGACCACTTCCTTGCATCCAAAACAGCATGTATATTTCCTAATCACATGTTTCAAGCCAATATTACTGATTCTTCAGTTCTTTAGGAAGATTCCACTAGAATCACTGTTATGGATGCAAGAAAAGGGGTATAGTAGTTGCTGTAAATTTGCTTACAATAAATTTCAATGTATGATTTCATGATTTTATCTCGTGCTATTTCTGAGAGCATAAATATTTCAGATACGCAGTTATTATCGAGCAAGACAGGAGAATGTGGATATGTATGTTGACTTATACCCCTCTGCATTGGATCATGTTTGGCCTCTACAGATGCAGACTGTTCTTCCAACACCTGACTGCCTCGGTAGAACAGTCCTAATCTTCAGAACTGGTTAGGAAAATCTTTATCACATCTCATCTTTAGATGAGAAATGTAGATATTCATATTTCTTAAACTTATACAATATAAGTTTTGTGAGTGTTTGTATGGTCCAAAGTCAGTTATAGGGTGGGAAGTTGAGCAATGCTCCTTTGTGCATTAAGAAGCATGTATTGGGCTATGTCAGTGTCTGTTCTGGCAAAAAGGGGTATATTTAAAGTTATAATAGTCTTGACAGTGTTGTATGTACATGAGTATAGGTATGTGAAAGAAAGTAGTTTGACATGATGGAAATGAAGTGTGTGAGGATAGTGTGCAGTGTGAGGTTGGTTGTTCATTTAAGGAATGACAATGTAACCAGAGATGTGGTTGAAGGTGCAGTCTGGGAACAGTGCATGGGTAAGGAAAAACACTCAGCAATACATTTCTACTTAGCAAGAAGCACGTAAGTTGTTGAAAGACATAAAGGTGTTATAATTTAACACATGCAGCCATCTCTTATCTGCATATTGCAATGTCATCTCTTATACAGAGGTCCCTTGGCAGCCATGGGAAAGGCCTGGGACACCTCATGGTTGGTAAAACTGCAGGTGATGATGGATTAGGCTTATGGAAAACAGGGGGTTAGTGTGAGTGACACTTGAAAGACTTACCATAGGTCCTGTAAAGAACATTGCATGATTAAAAATCAGCCTGGTATACCTTAGAAACGTGTTTATTCTACAACTTTTCACAGAAAAGTAATAAAGAATTAATGGCTGGATATCACCTCTGATGCTATGCACTTGGTCTCTCTTCTTCCACTTAAACAGCTAGCCAGTTAAGCTGTTGCCTCTCAAGCGACTCTACTTTCACCATGTGCAAGGCAATCAGATAAGTCCACATTTTACTGTATAGACATCACTTTCCTTGCCCTCCTTTGGGTAGCGCAACTCATATCATTAGCTTTGTGCCTCGAGGCCATATGGAAAGATAAAGAGTAGCAACCAAGTTCAAGTTATCAAAAGTTTGTACTTCACTGAGATTTCTTATGGGGTCCCTCACTTGGCAAAAGTCATGGTAAGATAAAGTGACGCAGTCAGAGTTTAGGTGATGTTAGGGTAATGTGGCTATTTCATGCATGCATTGCTGTGCACATCATCACACCACTGGTGTGCTGGATCCCGCCAAGCTCGGCTAGAAGTAGCTCGTAGCTGCCTCAGTACTTGTCTGGTGGGTGGGAAAAAATATTGCTAGTACTCAAAACTCTATGCTGCAGTTTGTAAAATTGTATATGTTATCTAAAACATGTTTACTTGACACTATGGTTGATAATACTGCAGTAACCAAAGGACCTTTGTATACTGTCCTACCAGTGAAGCATATTCTGACACGCATTTGTGTGCATGGTCTTATATTCCCTTAATTTGTCAAGCAGGACTATGCACAATGGCATTTCTTGACCTTCACTGTATTTTTGAAATAATACATCAAGCATTACAGAGCCTGCTGACATCTTTTAATCTTACAGTGTCTTCTGCAACTTGTCAAATACTGTTATCATGGTGCATGCCAACAGATCTTGGACCTGTACAATGTATTCACCAATAGCATATCAAGCACAGCACTGGTTGACATATTTCTTACTGTACAGGGTATTCATCTGGTGTAACAAAAAGTACACAAAATGTGTGGCCTTAGAAAGACTCGAGGTGTGTGAAGAACTAAACAACAGAAAAGTCATTAAAGTAATCACCACTGGAAGGGAAAACCCACTGAAATGTCTTTGCAAAGTGATAATAGCTTCAGATGTTTTCTGTTAAACATCCCTTTCCCCTTTTTTCTTTGTGGTAAAACTACATGATGCATCACATAAAAAAATTCACCTTTGAACATGTGGAAAGCATGTTTTTTAGTCAAACTTATCACGTGCCTCAGTATGGATGAGTTGACTCTTATGATCACTGAGAACCAACACTGAATCTTTGCAAATGACAACAGCAGCAAGGATCATTATGAAAATATCTTTATGCTTCCTTAAGTCATTTGCTAACTGTTATTCCTTGGTAACCATTTAATAACATTAGGCTATTACTTATGGTAATAAAACCCTGCATTCCATTATTTTCTGACCATGGAACAAAGCTTTTCTTGAAAAATTCTCTGATGTTTGGGTACTTTTTCAGAATTGAATTTCCCTCAAGGCAGCATTATAGGTGCTACTCATGCCAAATAAAGATCGGTGGTGTAAATGTTGTTTTTCACCAAATAGATTTCAATATCAACCATGTATTATTATGTTTCATTACACAGGTTGTTTCAGGAAAATGGAATCAGAGCTAGAATTCACTGTTGACATTTAACAAATATTTGAACTTCATGACATGAACTTGCATATGGAAACCCAGACTCATTGGTACAATGTACTGAATCAGCCATATCTTTTTTTTTTCATAAAATCTTGTATGTATTAGCCATATGGTTTGCATTTGAAATACAGTTTGTGTTAAGAGATATTGTCTTTAAACTCTTTTCACCATCCACTGTAAATACTGTACATCTGGAATATTTTGGTACAGGAGCTTGGCTGCCCGAAGCATGTGGCTTAGATGACGTATTTCGGTCACAGGTTGTGTTACTGGAACACATAGTGAGAGTTCCAGTTACGCAGCTTCGGGGCATTGCTGCTGTTGTTGATTGTGCAGGGCTTTCCATGACTCATGCTTACTATCTTACACCTACACACATACGTCGGATGATATCAGTTATTCAGGTAAGATCATCAGAATAGAAATGATAGTGAAGTAAACAGTCAGCAGTACTCTAGGTATAACTGGATTTTGGTTGTTGATACAGTAAGTGGAAGTCTGTCAAGTATAATCAGTGCAGTTAAAATAAGTATATAAAAGATTTGCTTTTCTAAATTTGTAAGCTCCCACAATTTATGGTCTAGCACATTTGGTATCACTGACAACTTCGAGCATTGAGTTTCCAGTAAATAATGTGTGTATGTAAACTAGCTTAGCATATCACCCCAAGCAGTTGTCTACACTACCCAGTTGGAAGTCAGCACCCTGCTTGGTAAATCAGCCCAGGTTACATACATACCAGCAGACAGACTGCACATTTTCCAGAACACTAGTCCAGTTTATATATGCAGTATATGCCAGCTCAGACTCCACATTGCTTAGTAAACTAAGCCACTCTACATATAAACCAGGTGGCAGACTCCACACTTCCCAGTAAACCAGCCCAGTTTAAACATACCCAACCACCATATAGCACCCTGCTGAATAGATATGCCCTTTTTACATTTACAACAGCCACCAGACAGCATACTGCCCTCTAGATCTGTTCACATTGGAAATAGGGAAGGTGTATGATGTAGTGAAACTGTGGATTATGGGGGGTTAGGTGTACATAACAGTCTACTAAAGTCAAGATATATTCAGACCATAATCTGTACCTTTGTACAGCACTTCTACCTAACAGAAAATTCCAAACCCTTCACATTGCTTGATCCCAAAATTTAGATTTTTTTGTATTCTACATTTACTACTGTAGCCATCTCACATACCTTTACTATGTCAAAATGTTTTGTACATATGGATGATTACTTTTAAAAAATACATTATGTCCATATTTCCACAGGAAGTGTTTCCGCTGAGATTTAAGGCCCTACACTTTGTAAATGAGCCCTCCATATTTGACTGGGTCTTCAGCCTCATTAAACCATTCCTGTCAGAGACCATAAAGGGACGAGTAAGTCACATTATGACATTAACATTCAGTAATAATAAAGGAAAATACAGTCTAAGTTCTTGTTTCAGAGAGAATATATGTTTTTTAATGGAAAGGCTTCTGTGCAAGATGTTTTAAATGTTTGCAGTTGTAAGACTTTAGTGTTTGAAGAAGGTTTTGTAGAATTTACATTGTACACATCAAGTGATATAAATTTCTGTGCCAAATGTGATCTGATGATATGTCTCAAACTCCTGTCAAGGCATGTATTCAATACTAGAGGCAGAGAAGGTTTTATTAAAAGTGTAAGGTGTGTGTACATGGAGGGAGAAGGGACAGTATAAACAATAATGTGGGTATTCCTTAAAGTGACTGAATATTATTTTCATTTACCATAGAAGCTAAGTATCAATATCCTAACATTAACAAACTTCATTCGTTAAAACTTGTAGGTTGGCAAAGTAACTTCATTCGTTAAAACTTGTAGGTTGGCAAAGTTGCCAACAATAGATGTTAGAATTCCTCTTGAGGTACTCTGCCAGACTAGTCACTGAAGTTATTTTTTCAGGCTTCTGTTTACATTAATAGAAAGCTCCTAGTTGAAGAAGTTAAAGAAAGATATTAATAGTAAAAGCAAGACCAAGGTTTTTGAGAGAAGTAAACAGCTATTTTAGTTTCAATGGGGAAAAAATGAAAATTGTTTTATTGACCAGGTATTTAGGAGTATTGATCATTAAAGACGATAGAAGTTGAGAGGATCTTCATGCAAGAGACAAGAATAGAAGTTTACTGAGGGTTATGATAAATACGAAGAATAGTGTCAAATTTACAGAAAGCTTGCATTAGGAATGCTTATTCCATTCTTAACGTATGATTGTTAACCAAAATATTCCAATAGCTTGATGGATAAATAATGAGTAGTAAGGTAGATGTAAAGCAATATCATTGAAGGTACAAACAGAATAGGTATAATGTGAAAAAGATGGATGTATGCAGAGTGATTTGTTGGGGTTAGAATTGTTTCAGAAGTTACCAGGGTAATGTTTGTAAATGTGTGCAGTGTGTAAATGTGTAAGTTTATAGAGATGACTGATAAGGTGAAATAGGAATGTGGAAGCCATTCTTTACTTCATTCAATATTGGTTTAGGATGTGCAAGTAAGCTGTGGTTATTTGGACAAGATCCTTCTAATTTATATGTGAATGTAATTTTAAGATAAAAGATAGATAGATAGATTAGTAAACAAATGAGGATAGTACAATTTCATGTTAACCATAGTGTTAAAGCGCCAGTATTGGTTGTAGCAGAATATGCCATCAACTGTAGACAGCCTTTAACCTTTTTTTTTACAGAGTATAAGTTTGAAAGCTTCTTATATTCTGTATGATTTTTTTTTTCAATTTTGTTTTTATTTTTTTTTTCAAAGTAGTAGCCCATATAATTTCAAAGATAGCTGCATGGATAGCAGCCTAGACCCAACATATCAAACAGTTTCATATGTAATTATCAGAGCCTGTCCTTACTTTACGTAAAACTCAGAAAATGTCTCGAGTTCAGGTGAATTTAAATCTTAAATAAATGCTACTCATAGCTCATTTAGAAAAACAAGGTGTAATGGTAGGTGGTATTTCGTTTCCAGGCATATCCATCATGGTAACCCTGTCATAACCAATCAGTAATACCTGATGCTTGGTTATTTGTGGTAATCCTGGAACCACTGAACTTTAACATGGTTTTTTGAGGTTTCCCACATAATTTTCCTCCAAAACTAAACCTGTACACAAGTTCTAAACTCACGTATCCTCATCTTAGCAAGGAAAAGTCTTTAAAAATTATAACTTATAATTCTCTTCATGCAGTTGCATTTTCATGGAGAGGACCTGCAGTCTCTCCATCAACACATTCCAGCTGAAGAATTACCAGAGGAACTTGGAGGTAGTCAAGGTCCCCAAGATAATACTTTTCTTTTGGAAGACATGAAAAAGCATGAAGATTATTTTAAAGGTAATGTGATGCTACAGAATAATGTATTATTGCAATTCTTTTACATCTTTCCAATTCTAAGGAAAGAGTCAGTAATTTAGGCAAAAGGAATAATTTTTTAAAGCTTTTCAATAAAATAATCTTCCATGTTTAAATCTTTACGGTATAATTATTTACCTGAACTATGTTCAAAAGTCTACCAAGGGAAAACTACACTCTACAAATGATCATTTTCCTGCCTGCATTTGAAGAATTTGGTGCTCACTAGGGGCATCTTCAGATGCCTGTGTCACCAGCAACTGAAATTATCCAGAAGAAAATCTATCAGAGCTATGATACCCAAAAATACACAAGATTTTGTGAAATTAGTGACATTAGGTGCAAAGTGTCATGTTTATACATATTACAAAATTATAGAGTCATACCAAATATATTATTAAAGGACAACTCATTGTCAATGCACTTAGAATTAATTGAAGAGGAGGATATGTTAGCGTCACTTTGTACTTAGTGGGTTTAAATGATGGTGCATGATCTAAATATATTATCATTGGTGGAGGAGACTGAGGCTGTGATGGAAGGATCTAGTGAAAGATGCTTTGAGTTACTGGGGTCTGAACATACTGGAGGGTGTGAGGCATGCATGGGATGGAGTGAATTACATCAACTTGGTACACAGGGGTCAACATGCTGTCAGTGGGCTGAACCAGAGTATATGAAGCAATAAGGGGAAACCAAAGAAATGCTTATGGGGCTTGGCTTTGGACAGGAAGGCTCTGGTTTTGGGAATTATACATGACAGCCAGAGAGTGAATATGAACAAAGAGTGCACGAGGCACGACCTCACTACCATGGAAAATAGTAAACAAGTATGAAGAGAATAAAATAATTGCACCATGGTTTCAGTGTCTGAGATGCACTAAGGTTAAGGGTTTGGCATTTGGAATATGGATGTTTGAGAAAAGTAATGAGAGATGGGAGGAGGAAGTTAAATTGCAAGCAAAAACTGCTTTATCAATAGATTGATCTGGTAATATCAAGAACCACATATGCTATTAGCACAGTTATTTATATAGAATGTGTGTATTGCTGGTATCATTGGTTATACATTTTTGATGTACAAAATTAGGTTGAAGCATTCAGTCTTAACCAGTATATGGTTATTTGACATTTATGGGAGGCATTATCAGACTCCACATGGTCAAGGTTACACTATCTATCTATATCTCTGATGCCTGTTCCAACTGGAACTCCCTCAAGGGGATGGCCACAGAAACAGAGCCCCTTTGGTGAGACTGTATCATCGAAGAACTGACTCCATAGGAATCTACATTTACATTTTCTTGTTAATGGAAATAGCAAAGCCTTGGACTGCAGGAGCCTTTAGAAAGGTCCTGGATAATAGTAGAACTCTTTTATAAACTTTGGTCCTGGGGTAATTATAAATGAATAAAATGAAATTGTTATGAGCAATGTTTGACAAACAGAAATTCTCAAGACTTTTGACAAAGAGTTATGCATTTGTTTCCCATATAACATTAGTAGAAAAAAAAGCATTTGCTATCTGTTTGCAGTATATAAATATGTTATTATGAATGGAAATTTTTCAGCTGGGAATAGGTTTTTGAAATTAATAAAATGCACCTTGTGATTACAGAGCATTTTCGATATGGTTTTGAGGCTTGCGAGGAACCACCAAGACAAGGAACTATGCTGGAAGCAGTCACTGATATGGGCAGTTTGATCGGTAGCTACTACAGGAGAATGTGCATTGACTAGTGCTAGCAACCCTGCACTAGTGACAACTAGTGCTGCTAGAATATGTCTGTTGCAACAGTAATGGTAGTCAGTTCTTTGATGTTATAACTGACGAATTATATCTCTAAGGAAGATACGAACTAAAACAATGATTTGTATGGTGGCCTTAGTATTGTACTGGAAGTGAACACATTAATGTACATTCTCAGGGAAATGTTATTGCCTCAGTTTCATGCAAAAGAACTGAGAAGTCAGTGGAAAGAATAGATTTCTTGACTGCAAAATATGAATAATGCTGTACTGATAAAAGAACATTCTGATAATGTTAAAGCTGTATCAAAGAAGCAGTACACTTCATGATTTTACTAAGTGAAAAGACGGTCTTAAGTGTACACTGGTTTTATGTTTTTACCACGTGACAAGACAGTCCTGAGTGTACACTGGTTTTGCCCTGTATTTAATGGGATTCAGGACCTTATAACAGGCACAAGTTTGTTGTACATATTGTTACACAGTTCTGCATTTGTAGGTTTCTTCTTGATCTATATTGAGGCAGTAACAGTGTTATCTGAGAACACCATTCTTATTCTTCAGCAAAGTTTTGATCACTGCTGTTGATTATGTAATGAAAGGATGTGTAGAAATAATGAAAGATAGAATGGAAGACTGTTCTGTTAGTTGAGGAAATGGCATTTAAACACTAATTTGATATTTTTTTAAGGATGGATGCTCACTGAAGTTTATGAATTTACTCATTGTCAACAGTGCAGTTTGTTTTAGGTGTTACATGTCATTGCCAACTAAAACAGCACATCTGCATTTTATAAGTGAGGTTTTATCTGATTGTAGAACTTGATTGAACATAATTAATATTTACAGAATGTAAGTTTGATGCTTCAACAGTCTTTATTCAGAGAAGCTTTAGAATACACCATGAAAGCAATTTTCATGGGAAAACATAATCAAATGAGCAAATTTTTTAGGAAGTTATCTAGAGATACTTCATTATGACAGCAGTAGTTGTTTTAGCTTGGTTGACAACAAGCATAATGGCTGCATTTGACATACAGTGGTAATACTTTGATTACTACTCGAGAGAACTGACTTCATGCATGGGTAAGGTAGTAGTTTCTTTGCTGTGACATGCACACATCTGATCACTGTTGTGCTTCGGCCTTAGTGGGACAGGGAACCCTACTTGACCAGATGGATGCCATCTGGCAAAAATTAAAATACATAGAATGTAAAATTTTCATGTTTAAAGAACAGTATCTGAATTGTTTTAACATTTCCATTTGGATTATGTTTCAGGCTGCACAATATTTTTAATGGTATGATAAGCAAAAGTTGAATTAAATATATTCATTCTATGGTAGAAATCTTAAAGGCATGAAAATGTAGTAAAACAGATACGGCCTTCATTTCATGACTGAATTTCAAGCTCATTTACCCCAGCAATAATTGTAGCTTTAACAATAAAAGTTCAGATTGCCTGATCATATTGATGTCATTAATGTGCATAGCTAAGTTTATGTTTCTTTTATCTGCAATTCAATTAGCTAATGAATAACTTGCATACATTGCATTTTTGTATACCACTTGTATATGCAATTTGGTTTTGCTCACTTCTGTATATATAAAAAATATTAAATATCTTTTTAATAACAAATTCATAACCAATAGTCATACACTGATAGCAACCACAGATGGAAAACATTAATATAATAGCTGTCAGACTGAATGTATCATTTTCTTATTAGGTGTTGTAATAATTGTAACTGAGCTGAATTAGAATCTTACCATCCATGTTAAAAATCAGCTACCTGATTAAAAAAAATTTAATATAATTTCAGTGTGCAATAATGAAAAATACAAGATTGTGGAGTATACTACAATTAGATGGATAGATTGCAAGAAGTAGTGAAAGGCGTGTAATTAGAAAATATACCAGATGTTAAATGCTGCATATGATTTAAGAGTTTCTATGAAGCAGACAAAGTCAAACTTATTACATAATTTCATTTCTTGTAAAATTACAGGTTTTTTAGTGATAATATGAATAGAAAGATATAGTGTATGTGGGTAATGAAAGTGAACACTTAAATTGTAAGCATGTGTGGACTGAATATTTACAAATGAAGAATTACCTGAAAAGCTTTCATGATACAGTGATTGAAGATAGATGAAAAGGAAATGGAGAAATTACTGACTGAAAATAAAGGTGGGACCCTGAATTTCTTTTTTCAGAATTAAATCTGAAAGACCAAATGTCATCTCAAGAGTGTTAGATACATGGTTAGAATGTTAACAGTTAAGGAGAAAAAAAAGAATGACCCATTAAAAAGCATGCTGAGCAATAAACCCACCAATGCTACATCATGGAAAATAATCAAATTTGCTGCAAAAGGTTCGTATGGTTTTCATTCATTTTGTTAAATCTTGAAAGTTCAAGAAATTCAAACTTTTTTCATGTCCTGAAAAGTAATGAAATCTTTCCTCACCCCATTCTAAGCACAGAAAATCCTTTAAAATCTTGACTGTGATTATAAGTACCATGGTGCCTAGTAGCTATCTGCTGTCTCCTACCTGCCAAGATCTTAAATATGTAAAACAACAGATTTACAGCATGGAAGAGTAAACACTAGTGTACAGAAAAGTCTAAGATGCTTCATAGTGTTCAGAAAAAAGTTGTGGAAAAGCTCCTGAATTTTATACTTAAAAGGTTTTGGAACCCTGGAACTGTTGAAGTTAGTGATAGAACATCCTAGATGTATGCATATCTGGTGTTTGTTAGACACAGGAATTAGACTGCAGGTAATTCAAATGTGGTTTCTTTCTTTTAATTAATTCAAAAGAATTAGTACTAGACAATGCACTGTAGCTGTATTCATGGCTGAAGAGGGTAGCAGTAAGACAAGTTTCATTCTGAAAGTTCATCAGTAATTAAGACAGTCTCAAAGATAGAGATTATGTTTAGAACAAAATTCTGCTCTCAGGTAATGGTCAATGAAGGGAAAGGAGAAATGTAGTCATGAAAAAAGAGAAGAAATTCCCATGATAATTTCCATCATTTACACAGAGAACTGGGGCAACAGCCACAAAATCTTTTATAATATATAAAAATGCTAACAGCAGTAGTTCATTTTATACAACAGTACTACATTCTGGAACAAACTGTAAAAAAAATTTTTAGCAAGACCTGTGGAACTATCTGTAAACCATGTAGTAACACAAGTAAGTTTTCAAATCTATTCTTAAACTCAGTATTTTCTCATCTGTTAAGTAAAACTACAAGATTCTGCTGCAACAGGTATATAAAGGAAAATAATTGAAGTATTACCTGAATCTCCATTTTCTTTCTAATTACTCCCCTTGAAAAGAACAGTTTTGTGAGAGAAATATGAGAAGTAAAATCATGTTTTGTTAATAAATAACTAGATTTCAGCTGCATGGAAATTACATTTAAAAGTATGAGGGCAAAAATGTTATTATTACATTCTAAGCCTTAGAATCTTCATTTCACATCTACTTACCTTCATTATGAACATCAAACTTAGAAATATGTTTCCATTGGTCATTCTGCTATAACCCAACTCAAGACACACCACTATCCTCTTTTACCACAATGCAGCCCAAAGTGAAAAAGGTACTGCATACAGTAAGAGTATGCAAAGACTGAAGGGAGTTAATGAGGGTGAGTTGAATGGCATGCAATGAGAGGGATGAAAATAACGTGAATGAAAAATAAGGGATTATGTGTTTGAGGGATTAGTAAATATGGACCAATGTAAGAAGTGCCACATTGCTGTGTAAATGATTATAACAAAAGTTTTCAATGCATTTCGATTACAGTGCAGTATTCCAGTTATGTTTTTTTTCAGTTGCATTATAATCTTAAAATACTATCCTGTTTTGGTAAAATATTGTTTTTTATCTGCAAATTCCATTATCCTTCAACCTTGAGCCCTTTAAAGATGCACTTAGCAAACTGAAGGTTATTAGTAGAGGATGATGAAACCGATAAAAGAAGGCCTAAAGAAACAATCTTGTCTTTTTTTATGCAAGGTTGCTGGAAGGAGCATCAAGTAAGTACTTACTTGAAGGTCATCCAGGAATTCACCATTTAACTGCAGCTGTTCATTCCCATTTCTTGTTCACTGATTACCTTTATACTTTTATCTCTTAGTTCATTTTTAGCTTTTTTATTGATCTTTTATTTTGGAAAACCCACTCCATTACATTAAAAATTTCAATTTCCTATGAACTATTACTCCAAGTGTTTACTGTTCTTTCACATCAGTGTTACTGATTTTACTTAAGTGGCTGAACAGTGTATCGTTAATGTTTTGTAGTAAAAATGATGAACTACTTAAATGTGTGAAAAAGATTAACAGGGTATAGCACAGTATGTTAAATCACTATACAATACATATTCTTGCTGTATAAACTATTTTCTTGTATATGCTGTTTGTACATACTATTCTAAAAATGTACACTGTATTTCTTGTACACTTCCTGTTCAGTGAATGCTAATGTGTGATTTGTCTTAAACATTTACTGGGCCACTTGAAATCATTTATCATAGCATCTTTAAACTTCTCACACTAATAGTCAATGATGTGAATAAAAAGAAATTAAGTGCTCTCTAAGGCATTGGTATTTTTTTATCTGGAGGAGTCAACACAAAAGTTGCAGACAATTATAAGCTTTGTGTTTAGCAAGAAATTAATTTGATTGTGAAAACAGAAATTCTTAGCAAGGGCTTTTAGATGCATGCAGATGAAAAGACAAAAAATTTACTTGGGTAATATGCTTAGAATGGAATAACAGGCACATAGCTTAGAAGTACTTAATTGATGCTTGTAGCCCCATCATAATGGACTGTTGGTTTTATTTTGTCTTGCTAAAACTAAACTACTCGAAAAACCCATTTTCCATTACAAAAACCATACATTTTTATCCTAAACACCTTTCCTCACATGAAAGCTATGCACTAGTCCAATTTCATGGCAAAATTCGATATACTATATAGGTAATCATACACAAGGAGATGCAGTATTCTTTCTCATTTTACCTCTGACTTCTGTCTGTTTTTCTCTCTGTGTCTGCCTTTGCTTTTTGTTTAAATCTCAAGTCTGATAAGGACTCTTCTGAGATGAGAGCCTTTATAAAAAAAAAATAAAGGGTGAAATTTACAAACTGTTTTGCAGGCATGCAAAACTGCTGGCAGCAGTATAAAGTTTTTCTAAGCAGTTGAAGGAGTCTGAAGGACTTTGATAGCAAACTTCTGCCTTTTTACACTGTAATTCGATTATGGATGATTATGGCATGAAAAGTGGCTTGGTTATGTGGAAAGAATGCAAGAAGGGAAGTTTACAAGAAGAGGGTATGACTTACAATTAAGGGGATGGTGAGAAAGGAAGAGCACCTGTGACATGGGGAACAGCATGGAAGAGTACTGGGAGAGAAATAGGGGAAGACTGCACGGAATGGTGTATGCTAGGGAAGTGTGTAAGTGAAGACTCTTTTGTTGTGACCACACCATTGATGAGAATTCTTGGAGGGAACAGGTGTCAGAAATATAGATAGAAAGATGAAATGTTTCCGTATTGAATTGGACGTACCCAAAAAACTGTGCTTTCATTGTCATGGGATCAAGTTATGAAATGATGGGCAATCCTAACCCTATCAAAATTTTTAGAGGACCAGACATCAAAGGTGAAGACCAAGGTCATTTGATATGAATGAAAGTAAAGTAGCTACACAGAAAAAGTTCAAATGTAAAATGTGGCTGAATTATGAAGAATAAGAAAACTAAGGAAGATGAATATTACAATGCACAGTAACACTTTATAAACAGTACAATGATAAACATGTACTACAGTAAATGGGTTATCAGAAGAGCTCCTACAGAATTTTCTTACTATGAGGTAGTAGAATTACCACGAAATCATTTTGCACCTAATAGTTTTGCAATTCAAATTTAGTTATTTTGCATCTAATAATATGTCCCAGTAGTTGTAGAGGTAAAACAGGTATCCATCACAATGGAAAATGCTTGAAAATGGGATGATCTTTTCTGTTTTAAAAAGTATGTCAGCAGTGAAAGAGATAATTTGTGGGAGGTGCTATGAATACATGGCGGGAAAGGAGAGCTATTAGAAGCACAGAGGAGTGTTTATCAGGAGAGTAAGGCCTGTATACATGTGAGTAGAGAGGACAATGAGGTTCCAGGTAAAGGTAACTCTGAGGCAGAGGTGTGTGATGTCACCATGGTTGTTTAACCTTTTTATGGATGGAGTGGTGAGAAAGGCGAATGCAAGGGTCTTGGAGAGAGAAGCACGTATGCAATTTGCTGAGAGTGGAAATGCCTGGGAGGCGAGTCAGTTGTTTGCTGATGATAGGACACTGGTGGGAGATTCGAGAGAAAAACTGCAAAAGCTGGTGTCTGCGTTTAGGAAAATGTGTGAAAGGAGAAAGTCAAGAGTAAATGTGAATAAGCAAATTTATTAGGTTTAGCAATGACAAAAGGGAGGTTACTTGGATTGTGAGTTTGAAGGAAGAGGAGTGTTGTACATACCTAAGATAGGACACAGCAGCAAATGGAACCATGGGAACTGAAGTGAGCTACAGGGTGGGTGAGGGGTGTAATGTTTGCATGCACTGCAGAATGCATGGGAAGAGAGGTCAACGTCTTTAAGGGCAACGATGGGGATGTCTGATGGAAGAGTAGTCCCAGTGGTGCTTCATGGATGTGAGGTATGGGCCTTGGATAAGAATGAAAAGAATAGACTGAAAAGAATAATGTGACTGTGTTGGAAATGAAATGTTCAAGGACAATAAGTGATTAAGGAGGGCTGGTTGAATATAAAATGATACAGTAAGAGATAGGATGATAGCAATAAGAGAATGTATGAGAAAGCTGAAAAAGGTGTCCTGAAATGGTTTAGACATCCTGAAAGGCTAAATAAGGCAAAGATGACAAAGAGGGTATACATGTCAGAAGTGGAGAGAACAAAGAAAAGGTGAGAAAAAAAAGAGTAGGTGGAAGGATGTACAGAAAGATGGTTTGAACGGTCAGGGCCTGAACATGCAGGAAGGTGTGCAGCATGTAAGGGATAGATCAAAGTAGAGATACTGTAGTTTACAGGGGATGCCGCACTGTCAGTGAGCTGAATTAGGGCACATGAAGCATTTGGGAAAAGAAGGGAAAGGTCTGTGAGGTGTGAAAAGGTGTTGGGTTCAGTGAATTTATAAATGATGGCTAGAGAGTGGATGTTAGTGAATAGGACCACTTCTTTACTGGTTCCTGACACTACCACATGAAAGCAGGAACTGGCAAATGTATGAAAAAACTTTTCTTCATGAACTTCATAAAGAAAGTTAACTGAAATTACAGGTTATATTTAAGTAAGGCCTAATTTGGGTGTCTGTCATGCTGATGCAAGACACATGAATGTTCAAAAATCAAGACTAACATTATAAATAGTAGCTTGGAATACTTATAATTATCATTCCAATAATAGGCCGGTTGTAAAAAATTTTCATACTAATGCAAAACATAAGCATTCAGTCTGTATGATAAACATTGTAACGTGTAGCCTATAGTGGATGTGCTTTGCTGTTAAGTCATGAATCCATTCATTCTTCTCTTCAAATATCATATCAAATTGGTTATGTCACACAAAAGCCTATGTAGGCAGCAAAAGTCATATAAGCATTTTTGAAAAAGGTCAAGTATGGATCAGTAAACTATCAGTAGCTGACTATAGATTTTTCAGTTACCAGTAACACTTGTACATAACTGGCATTTACATTTTCATCACTTTATTCACATCTTCCCATACTTTCTAACAAGTCTAATGAGGAACTTCATGTTATGGTTTCCATATCAATGAATTTCATGAAACTTGAAGAGCAAATCTGTATCCTTAAGCCTTTCATTGTAGTTTGGCTCTTAATTCAGGTACCATCTTAGATGCCCTTTTCTGGGCTCTTTTGATTGAATCTTTGTGCTTCTATTATTATTACTGCTATGAGCAGACTTTAGAAGTACATTCCAATTTTGGTGAATTGCATGATGTGGACAGTTGACCATGAATTTCCTTATCCATGTACTCTGAGTGCAATTTTAATATCTGCCAACAGACAATTCTCCTGATGTGGAACTCTTGTAGCAGGTTAGGCAGAGTAACATCTCACAGTTCCCTTTCATTTAAAGATTCCTTAGTTTATTTCTTACTACATTATATTTGTATCAGGGCATCCTTTCACTGTGTCCCATTCTCATTACTTTGCATTTACTCAAACTGAATGTGGCTTCAGTTTGGTATGTTGAAAAAGGTTGCTGTAACTTAATTAAATGCTTATAATTTTTTCTCATCCATAAAATATAATTATCATATGGACTGGGATGCAAAGTAATTTTCTTTAATCATATTCTTGAGTGTCACAGGGAGTTAGGACCTCCAACAAGAAAACAAAGATATCCTGCTCCAGTTGCATTTGGACTAAAGTGTAAGCTCATACCTGAAGTTGCTTAGAACCATTCTTCTCGCAACTGATCTCAGGAAAGGAAATAGAATAGGCAAAACATTAATGAGTGTTCAAATGTTTTGTATCATGTAAAAGTTACAATACTTGTAGGCAGTTTTCACAGAATCCTTCTTCCTCTGTGTTTCTATTCCCTCACTTGCTCTCCACCTCCTTTTCTTATATCCCTACCTATACCTTAAATTTCTATATTTTTCGTTGTCTTCATAATTTGCTATCATCCCTTCCCTACCATTTCCTGCACTCCACCCCTCCTAAATACTAATTCCACTTTCTCTCCCTCTTTACTTTTCCTTCTCCCATCCTTAATCTCCCTCCTCCCTAAAACTTGCCTTACCAACCCTTTCCTCTTTCCAGAAAAAGATGTAAGAGAAATCTTTAATCCTTTTTCAGATTTCCAGCCTCTCTCATCTTCCATTTTGTAACTTCCTTATCATCCTCTATTCTCCAATCCTCCCATTCTGTTCTTTCCCTCATTCTCCTCACTCATCTTTGCCTTTTCTCATCCTGCATGCTTTTGAATTAATTTCCCCTGAAATCCTTTCTTGGTTTCTCATTCTTTTTCTTTCACATTAGCACTTACAGATTAAATTTTTTCTGTTCATGCTCATTTATGAATTATGCACATCAATTTCAGATGCCTTGAGAGTTAGCTCTGCTTTAATTAACTGTATCCATTATCCTAATAGTTTCACTCAGTAAAGTACATAGATATAAAGGTGGCCCATGAATATGCTGCTTTTCAGTGACTCCTGTATAATAGTTTTGTCTTTGTATTTTTGTATGACTTAATAAAGGATCATGGAATTTTTTGTCATTCACTACACCAGTAGTTTCATATTGCAAAACACACTGCAGGATACCTTACTAAGGTTCAGGGGTTACATTGGCGAAATGTATAGGGAATACATTTGCAAGTTTTTCTCTTCGAATTACCTGTATGCTTTATGAGAACAGTGGCCAAAATAATACCTAAGAAAAGAAAGATGGAAACATCATGGCAGATGGAAAGGGATGGATGAAAAGAAGTGCTAGAAGGAGACTTTCATTAATAAAGGAGAAGACTTTCATTCCAGTACGATTAAGAGAGATATCAGGAAACCTTACCTGAATATGCAAGAAGTACTCAATACTGGGATGGGCAAGGCGCCTAAGGATGTAAAAAATAAAGGAGGGGTGTGCATCTTTAAAATACCCCATGCTCTTAGGAAGCAGATTTTGTGATGTCTATTGTGTGGATTTCCAGGATTATTTGGAGGTTATGTTCGACAAGTTTGTATTACTGTAAGGTTAAACTGTGAGGTTTTGAAAATGAGTACAGCAGTAGGAAACAAATGAGATTCAAAAAGAAACAGATACAGAAAATACATTTTAGCATACTGAATTAAAACATGTTACTGCTTCCATAGTCACAAGGTCCAAACTGAGTGAGGAAATGTTCAAGCAAGTCACAAGGGGAGGGAAAACACGCAAATGTGTAAAGTGGAACTGCCGATGTCAGTGAACTGAGATGGAAGTTAAAAAAAATCATCTGTAGAGAGAAGAATTAAAGAAGGAAATATGACAGAAGGGCATCACTGATGATATGGTAATAGGGAAATGCTCCATCAATAACTGAAATGGGTACAATCAGAATGAAAACTATGCTTAAGAGAACAGAAAAAAAGAGTAAGCCAAAGTTATGTAATTCATGAAGCAAATAACAGGGCCAAACTCTGTTAAATACTTCAGATATAGTGACGGCTATAACGCTACAACAAAAGATCCACCAAAATCCCTATAAAAGGAGAACAAATGGTGTGTCATATAGAAGAAAAGATCATAAGTAGATTTCGTACCCTGAAAACCATGATGGTGATCTGCATGAAGGGAATGGATTCTGGGAGTTTAAGAAAGTGAATTTAGGGGGAAAGTTGAAGACTCTGAACAATGGTGACATAAGAGCATTGGAGCAACCATTAAAAAAGTTAAAGCAGTTTCCTTTCTTAAGAGTGGGCTAAAGTAAAGATATACTTTCATAAAAAGGAGATGTTTGGATTTCTATTCACAAAACAGGATAGCAAGGAACATGGGAAGGTATGGCATCTGGATTATATACCTTGTATTTATTATATACGTTTCAGGGTATTAACAAATTCTAACAATTTTCTAATTGATAATACTATCAAGTCTTCAGCTAATGTCTTGGTTTACCTACTAAGTCTTCATCAGTAGAAAAGTGGAAATAAATGAAAATCTGAAAAGACCCTAAAGACACCTAAAGAGCTAAATTCTAGCTTTTTCTTGTATGCCTGGTATAAAAGACATGAAAATTGTGAAGAAAGTTTACAAAATGATATCTTCTGACATCCTTAGTATGGATCTCAATAATCATATAAATATGTATCATTATGCCAGGCATAAAATCAAAACAATAGTATGCCCTCCAAAAAAGAGGTATGGCTAATTCTTACTTAGTGTTTTCCATTGCATTCGTTTAAAAACTGGTTGCAGCATTCTAATGTCCACAGGAGGAAGATAAATGCCCTTTAATTTACGTTTATACCAGTCCTTTCCATCACCACTGCTTAAGATAGTATATTCATATTTGTAGTGTAGAGCCCTCACAAATCTGAAAGGATGAAAAAATTTGATTAAATATACTTCAAATATCAATGAAAATTTTTTCACCAACTGTACTGTATGAAATGTAACTAGTATCTATTCATGTCCATCATACCAATTACTGTATTTAAAACAAGGTGACAGCTACTTCTTAAAGCACAATAATTAGAGACTAAAACAAAAGTCTTCTCAAGAAAAGTGTTGAAGTTCACTTTTTCATACATGCTTGTATATCATTCAGGCATATTCTCTCATGCCTGTCCTTCAAATGCACATTATCATCATCACACACATCAAGAAATAACACATTTCTACCTTTCCGAAGACCATTCCATGTCCCAGTCTACAGTTCCATCTATATTGCAAAACAATTGCTAAGTATATAATGTTTAATATCTTAATCAGATGATGGCTTATGCATTTATCAAAAGAAGCCATCTAGCTTTTTACGTGCACCCAGTCTTACACCTTCCCACAAGTTCAGACCTGAAACACACAAGACCTTTTTAACTCTATCCTTCCATCTCTGAGTTAGTTTCCCCTTTTATTTGTCTCCTCCCCTTTTGACACATATACCCTTTTGGTCAACCTTTCCTCTTTCATTCTCTTCATATGTCCAAACCATTTTAGTACACCCTGTGGAAGGGGTGGCGAGGGATGTGTGTGTAAGGGTCTTGGAGAGACAGATATGCAGTCTCTCGGGGTTGAGGAGGTACATATGGTAGGCGAGTCAGTTGTTGTTTGCTGATGACATAATGCCAGTACCAGATTCGACTAAGAAGCTTCAGAAGCTGGTTTCTGAGTTTGAGAGTGTGTGTGAAAGGAGAAAGTTTGGGGTAAATGTGAATAAAATCAAATCTATTAGATTTACCAATGAAGAGAGACTGGTTAGTTGAGGTGGAAGTTTGAATGGAAAAAATTTGAAGGAAGTGTTTATCTTTTTCTTTTTTTTTTGGGTGGGGATACCTGGGAGAGGACATGGCAGTGAAAGGAACCTTGAGAGCTGGGGTATCAAAGGCTGGGTAAGAGGCAAAGGTCCTGGGGCATTAAGGAAAGTGTGGAGAGAGCAGTCACTGTCTGGGAGGGTGCAGATAGGCATGTTTGAAGATAACGTATAGTGGACCCAGTGATGCTGCATGGATGTGAGGCATGGGCCTTAGACGAAAAGGCATGGAAAAGGCTTGATGAGGTGGAACTGAAATGTTTAAGGACAATTTGTGGTGCAAGAAGCATTAACAAAGTATGAAGTGATAGGGTACGAGAAAGAGGTACTTTACTGTACTTACTTTGGGGGATCCTGATTAAGGAAAGGGTTGTGTGCAATTAAAGATGAAGCTTCTTGGTCATTAACAAGGAACTTTCCAGCTAGATGAACAAGCCATGGGTTATGTTCATAACTCTGAAATAAAAAGAAAAAATATAGAACTGGAAAATGTGAAAACTGACATAGCAGTGAATTCATGATCCTATACAACATCTAGTCATCTATATGGGAATAACAGAAAAAAAAAGAATTACATCAAAGCCACTCTAAGCATTAAGGAAGATGAATAATGTTTTTGTTTTTCTTATTAAAACTGGTACTCTGACAACCGAACATGCCATCATCTAAAAACAAAATTATGCTCACATTTCTACAATACTGTATTTTTATATTTATTATTCATTAAACATAATCGCTGTTTCCCGCGTCAGCAAGGTAGCTCCAGGAAACAGACAAAGAATGGCCCATCCACTCACATACACATATATATACATTTGCACATATACATACACATATGCAGACATATGCATACATAAACATGTACATATCCATACATGCTTGCCTTCATCCATTCCTGTCGCTACCCCGCCATACAGGAAAAAGCATCGCTATCCCCTGCTTCAGCGAGGTATACAGGAAAAAGCATCACTATCCCCTGCTTCAGCGACGTATACATAGTCACAAAAAAAGTACTTATTCTCAAGATGACCAATGTGTCAATTGCTTCACAAATTCATCAAAAATCCATTTTTGCATCATGCAGATGCATGAGAGTTACAAATACATAATGCATAACCAGATACAGTGAATAAAATTACTTATTTTTCATATATACTTATCATTCCATTTCCCTTTTTAGAAATTTAGATACAAGGAGGAGGGAGTTTCCAGCCCCCACTCCTGCCCCTTTAGTTGCCTTCTACAACACACGGGGAATACATGGGAAGTATTCTTTCTCCCCATCCCCAGGCATTTATGTACATATATGTTTATGTGAGTGGATGGGCCATTCTTCGTCTGTTTTCTGGCGCTACCTCGCTGATGCAAGAAACAGTGATTATGTATAATAAAAACAACATAAATATATTCATCATGGCACTCTACAAACTCACCGCACTATGTGAAATACTTTTTACATTCTAATTACTCTAATAACTGTAATGTTAGTATGTAATATAATCATCTTTCACTCTGCATGGCAGGAGAATGACTTGCAATTGTAAAAAAAAAGATAATGTATGACCACAAATAGCACATAAATAATATTACTAATTACATCATACTTGTTCACTGTTTCATATATTGTGAGACAGTACCAAGAACACAAGAATATCCTCATTTGCTCATATCCAATCTCTAGCTGTAATGTATAATACACTGAAACCAGTCAATCCCTACATACCTTTCACTGGTTTCTACAGCTGCTTAATATTAGCACATAATTTTTTTTTTTTTTTGTGCTTTGTCGCTGTCTCCCGCGTTTGCAAGGTAGCGCAAGGAAACAGACAAAAGAAATGGCCCAACCCACCCCCATACACATGTATATACATACACGTCCACACACGCAAATATACATACCTACACAGCTTTCCATGGTTTACCCCAGACGCTTCACATGCCCTGATTCAATCCACTGACAGCACGTCAACCCCGGTATACCACATCGATCCAATTCACTCTATTCCTTGCCCTCCTTTCACCCTCCTACATGTTCAGGCCCCGATCACACAAAATCTTTCTCACTCCATCTTTCCACCTCCAATTTGGTCTCCCACTTCTCCTCGTTCCCTCCACCTCCGACACATATAACCTCTTGGTCAATCTTTCCTCACTCATTCTCTCCATGTGCCCAAACCATTTCAAAACACCCTCTACTGCTCTCTCAACCACGCTCTTTTTATTTCCACACATCTCTCTTACCCTTACGTTACTTACTCGATCAAACCACCTCACACCACACATTGTCCTTAAACATCTCATTTCCAGCACATCCACCCTCCTACGTACATAAAATAATACTGAATAATCATCAAAAAACAACCCCTCACACAAAGTTTATATGAAGGAATATGGAGAAAGTAACAAGCTTTCTACATATTCCTTCATATAAACTTTGTGTGAGGGGTTGTTTTTTGATGATTATTCAGTATTATTTCATCCACTAATATTAAGCAGCTGTAGAAACCACTGAAGGGTCTGTACGGATTGACTTGTTTCAGTGCAATGTACAGAGTATGTATATACATGTGTATGTGGATGGGTTGGGCCATTCTTTCATCCGTTTCCTTGCGCTACCTCACTAACACAGGAGACAGCGAAAAAGTATAATAAAAAAAAAAATAATGTAGAAAGTATACTGGTGACAAGTGAAAGTGGTTATGACTTGAACTGTGTGATAACCATAGCATCTGTGTAAAATCTTGAAAAGAATATAGTTTGAAAGGCAAGAAGTGACCGAGCTAATTAATGATGTAACTACAAAACACTATCTCGCTAAAAATGCTAAAAAATGAGCTCACCTGAAAAGCTGCAAACCACATTAACCAATCTAGGCGATAATGGTATGGTGATATGAGACAAGGACGACGATTTTCTCGACCTGGCTTACACTTAAACTCATATTCATGCCATACAGTATCAGCTGCATCAGGATTCCAAGAATGAGTGCCCTCAAAGACTACCTCTGTTCTTTCCTTTGTTATGCTGAGGAAGGGAAAGTAGTCTGGACATAACAGGTATTTCTGGTTAAATGTCCTGTTCACTAAAACTGAACACTGGGAACTGACATAAAGATTTTGCTGAAATCTCATGAGATAGTGTCTACAATTATTTCCCTTAGTCTGAAACATTTCCTACTCATAAGCCATTAAAATTTCATTTGAAACATATTGTATCTTGAATTCCCAAATTATACATCTCTGTTCTTAGTCCCATAAGCTGAATCAAATACACAAAGCCTCAAAACATCTGAGGTAAAAAACAGTGCAATCACACTACTTTTATTTGCAAACACATATCTTTTGTTGGGCTCAACTTGCAGACTCAGGATCCCTTGCCTCAACCCTAAAAGCTAGCAACATAAGCAACCCTTCCTACATAACAATAAACACATTCAATGGTTCGTCAAAATACCCCTACCAAGTCCTCAGCATGTTACAACATTTATAGCTGCAACCCTCAATGTCACTCCCAGTTAATCTTTTGCTCTCCTCAGGCAATTGTTCATCTTTTTCTGAAACATTTTCTCTAAAGTTCATCAATGGTCTCAAATTACATCTCTCATTTGCCCTCTTTTTCAGCTCTAAATCCTGGCTCTTTCTTGACCTTTTGATGTTTGTACCCCTCCAACTCAATGCACTTCTCAAACTTCTGATAAACCTTAATTTTCTCTTTCACTAGTACTTCAACTTTCTCATGCCTTTGTTTACCATCCTTTTTTAAACAGTAAACTTCCTTAAACATCTTCAACTCATTTCTCACTCCCAATGCTTCATGTATTCTCACCTTTTGCCATTCTACATCTCTCTTGGTATTTCTGTACACACACTTCTTTTCCAAGCACACTTATCTTTGCTATTTCCTTCATACATATCATTTTCTCTTTTCCTAAAATCATTATAACCTTTTGAACTCTTTCCTCTAAAAACAGTTCAGACATTCCATCTGCCACCTCTCTAATCCCATTCACATCCAACCTCTCATTAGCACATCTGTCAGTTAGCACATAATCCAATACTGCCCCTCAGCACCTTTTTTAAATGAAGTACTTCCAACTACAATCAATTCTCTTTCGGCAAACAACTATAAAAGCTCTTTCCATTTTCATTTACATCAGGTGCCCCTTCTCCTCAAGTTATTCCATATACAGCCACATCACACACTCTTGCATTCTTAAGCTTTAGAGCCAACATCTGATTAATCAAATAATTAATGAAAATAAGGACATGACACTTTTTGATGAGTGATGCTATATCCAAAACCTTGAAAAGCTATTTCAGTCTGTTCCCTCATTAATGAATATGGTTACCAGGAAGAATGCCAAAATCTATAAGTGAAAAAGCCAGCTCAAATGCACACATCAGTTTTACTAGCATTATCCTCTAACACCTTGTACTGTCAACACTGTAAGATGGGTTTTTGCACTACTGTTACACTTCCTATGAAACATGGAACCAAAAAATATCACAAGTTGGAAGTTATTATCAGTACAAGGTCTGACATCACAAAGAAAAATGCTCTTGGATGGGACATGAACTAAAATGAAAAATGAGCATTATTTCTGAGTCTGAGTTGTTTTCAAAGCACAAATTCTATGATTTAAATCTTTTTTATATTTTTCACTAGAATTGTTTAGACTCATTGAGGTTTATGCTTCAAGTTGATTTCATACTGACACAGTAAAAGCATTCATTCAAGTATACAGAAAAAATATTTATGAAAAATAATATTTACACACCTGCCAAACGCTCCATAAGTATTGACAATCCTGAAAGGGTCAAAGGAGGTATTCATGATTTGCCGAGATGAAATCAGGTTCAGGATCACTGGCATGCTGAGGTAGCCAAGCAGCAATGTTACTAAGAGGTTTACAGTTTTCCTTGCTACACCTGATGACACAAAAAGCATTAAATTAGTGGAAAACTGTCTTCCTTGTTAATAAGATCAATTCCTTATTTCACCAAAAAAATTAAGCACAAACCTACTTTTCTACGAATGACATTAAATGAGTAGATTGCTTTGATGTCCATTTGTCACTGATCATAATCTTTCAAGTCTTTTGTAAAGGAAATTCATGCATAGTTTCCTTTCCTTCCATCATCACCAAAACTGTTTCCAAATTCATGGTGGATTAGATGCATAAAGACTTTCTGTTCATTTACGCACAATGTTAAGGCCATGTCTAGTATCATAGTGGAATATAATCTTCCATGTCAATAAAAGTGCATCACACTCTTTTGCTCTGCAAACAAGGTAGTGTGAGGAGGAATGGTCAAAGCTAAAGGCAGAAACTTTAATCCAACACACCTAATCAGTGATTTCTTTTTAAGGCTCCAGGCCTTATTTGAAATACAGAGAGAATTATGAAAGGGGAAAAGAAAAGACGAGGGAAAGTATTTAAGAATTTTGGAGGAAGTAAAAAACCTGTCTGATGTGGCCAGTACCTGATTCATGAGGACATAAAGCAACCTGATGTGGGCATACTTTATCTAATGGTGGGATTCTATATATGAGGAGTATCATATACTTACAATGCTGCTATTGACCTAGCCATAAACAGCTAGTTATTTTGGTTGCTTTGGTTTCTAAATATGTCTAAGCTCGGTTTAATATGTAGGTAGGTTTGCCTTATCTCTTACCTGTTTTCCTTATATTTTTCAAGGCTACCTTCACTTATTCCACCCCAAGTAGGGCAAACAGAGTCAAGTTGGTGAATAAATTGATGCTTTAGCCCTTACATGAACATCAAAATAGTAATACATCTTTCAACAGTCTTAATATCACCTACTAACTACAATTACTAATCAAAATTATGTAATAACAGAAAAATTAGTAAAATCTTAAATAACTCTCACCTGGATCCACCATAGGTGAATCTTCTTGCTGAAGCTGTTGAAGTTTGAACACTTTTCTTTTGGTTGACTTGGAGAAGAGGAAAGAGAACGAGCAGTCATCAAAGTATGCCAGGCTAGGAACGATAGTGAGCCAGTTCAGGAAGCTAAGGTTTCCTGATATGATGAGAATTACCTGAAGCATCAAATAATATCGTTCCAGTAACCTGAACATGAAGCTGATTTAGAAGAAACTTTTATACCTCTTCTTAAAAAAATCTTTCACTTGGACTAGTTGTGTTATCAACAGAATTTTATTTAAACTAAACACTACTTTTAAACTATACACTATTTTCTACATGAATGAAAATAAAAACAAACTTGCATACATGCATACACACTGGCAGCAGCAGCACAGGTAATGGGAGAGGAATAAACAAAACTTTCCAAAGTAAGTATTTATAGTAAAGGTAGATTACTGAAACAGTGAGGCAGAGTCTGATGGGAGATGCCGTGACTAACAAGAGAATGGCAGTTGCTGAAGAGAATATCCACCAACCAAAATATTCTAAACCATCCATGAAACATTCATCTACACAACTATGGTAGCCAACTGGAATTTAAGGCAATAACTTCTGCACACAGAAAATGAATAACAAAATCAACATTGAGAAAACAGAAAAGAGCAAAGATTATCTCAAACTGACAACTGTGTTGACCGTCTGCTTTCATCTCATAGCTTGGGATATTTCCCTTGGAAACTGAAGCCACAATGCTCTTGATTTATTCACCCTAGTTATGAGCAAGATCCCCCCCCCCCTTCAAATAAAGCATCAAACCATCACAGATGGGGTAAAAAAATAACTTTAAAAATGATAATTTTAAAAATAAATAATGAAAAAATTGATGTCTGAGATTTTGGGAAAGAGATCAAGGTACTTGATACATCCAGGATGTTTAGTAATGACCTTGAAGTAGGGAATATTGTCTGTTTTCTAAAAGAGAAGGATGATGCCTACTGACAGATGGAGAACTTGACAGCTAAAAGCTCCTCTAGTATGGCTGCAGTAAAAAAAAGTCTATGTTTGACTATATTACCCTGAAGATAAGATCAAGACATTATTGTAAATTACAAAGGATCATGAAGTGTTAGAGAGCATAATCAGAAATTAGAAATATGAGAAAACTCTGTGGTGATGCAGAATGTAAATTCAAGATATACAAGGAAGCTAATAACGTAGGTAAAGAAAAATGCATGGTCTCCAAAGAAAGGCATATGACAGATGATGAAAGCAGTTTGCCCAGCATCTGAAGAACAATGAACAGAGATGGGAAATGAGGAACAGGGTTAAAGTCTGGCCTAATCTGTCCAAAAAGGTAAACAAAAGCAAGGGACGTCAGCAAGTTGGAGGGGAATGGCTGTCTTAATAAGGGACACCAATGAATTTCAGGAAATAGTGCTGGATGGTTCATTTAAACAGTACATGTTTAAAATTGCAGTATGAAAGACATATATGCTCGTGTTGATAATCTACAGCCCTTCAAGTTACTGCAATGACCCAGACCAACTATACAATTAGGATGGTAACAAACAATTAGGATGGTAAAAGAAATAGACACCCTGTTCTCGGCAATCCCAAGTTGAGATGATCAGTGATTTTAATTACAGGAGAAAGACAGAGAAAAAATACTGTCATGGTCACACAGAATCATGAAAACACAAATTCCTAGAATGTACAAAGTAAAATTGTCAGTATCACCATATCACTAAGCATACAAGTGGAAGAGGAGCTGATACAGAAACACTGCTAGACATTCTATAATGTAACTTGGAAATTAAGCCTACAAAATGAGATAAACCAACTGGAAAATG
This sequence comes from Panulirus ornatus, assembly GCF_036320965.1. Taxonomy (NCBI): domain Eukaryota; kingdom Metazoa; phylum Arthropoda; class Malacostraca; order Decapoda; family Palinuridae; genus Panulirus; species Panulirus ornatus. Next base: position 10,426,584 of record NC_092248.1, read on the forward strand.
TGATCACGTAATGCTTAAGATTGACCTTGTGGTTAAAAAGGGACACAAGAGGAAAATCAGGAGGAAAACAATGGATGATTAGAGGCTAGCAAGCATTTAAAATGGTTTGAAATGGCATAAAAAGGCAAGAAATGAGTACTGAAAGATAAGGAGGGAGGAGCACAGAAACTCTGAAAAGAATATTATCAACAGGGCAAATGACATTATATAAAACTTTTCCATAAGTTACAATACTACCCACATATTCCCTACAAGTTGCAGAAGGCAACTCAGACGGGTGGAAGTGCAGGCTGCAAATGGAGAAAAGAGCCAAATGATTTTGTTTTCTATATGACAAAGTCATCTGTTCCTGGCACTAACCCATTCACATGGAAAATGGCAAACTTGTATGAAAGAAAATAAGTGCATATGGAAAACACTGCTGGTTGAAGAGATTCTAATCTGGCTAAGGGATTTGAAGGGAAGAGCTGTTATGGAATATGAGGAAATATGCCCCAACACAAGCAAGATAGAATGGAGTCTTAAAAAGAACTGAAATTGATAAGAAAGACATCCTTGACTCACTACATAATTCTAATATGTTCACAGGTATCAAGAAGAGAAATGGCAGAAGAATGCATAGTATGTTTAATGTGAGGAAGGCATGTAAGGACGTGGGTAAGAGGAGACTCTTTTTCCGTGGCCACCCCCTTCATAGGAGTTCCTGGAGGGAATGGGCATCAATTATGTGGATTGATAAATAGATCAGGTATGTAAAAAGAGTAGGTGAATAAAGAAGACAGAAGTTGCTGTAAGGAAACACTAAATATCAGATGGAAGACAGAACTTGTGTGGTATCATAGTTAAACCTTATGTGCATGCAAGGAAATAAGTAGATATCTTCAATGATAAGGACAGATGAATAGCTATTCGTACTAACTCATCGTGCACACCCTTTGAGATAACATCAATAAAATATGAGCAACAAAAGTTCACTCTTGCCTACCTGGAACAGGATCTGCCCAATTCCACAAGTTATTCTGAAAGCTCTTGGCAAGAAGGTGAAGAATGGAAGTACCAGTTCGACAATGTGGTTGCCAAAGGTCTCAGTCTTGTGCCACCAATCAGGTGTTTGATGGAGGTAGTAAGACATTGGGTTGGGAACAGGTTGTGTCTGAGAAGATGAAAAAAATTCAAATAAAGGCAACCTACAATGGCAAATACCCAAAAACATTCAGTCTACCTCTGACAATCACTAATCCCCTCAATAACTAATCTAGTACCAAGTCAAACCATGTACATATATGAAAAAAAAGTCAAAATGCTATTTCCAGAGGTATAAGGCTTCTGGTGATGGTAAAATGACCACAAAGGTAAACCCCTAATTTACAACATTGACAGAAAGAAAGCCATCTGACAGAAGCATATCAATGAAAGTGTCAAACATTGATCACAACTTACCTGATAATGGTAGTTCATGCATGTAAGGTCCAGCCAGCAATGATCACCACGAATTTTGATCATTCCTGCTCCAAGCATGATTCTAAAAATCAACCAGCGGAGACCCCATATCAAAACTGGTGAAGAAGGTGAAGCTTCTGGTATAGCAGCAAGAGACAGCAGAGGCACTCCCCACACTCCAAGCATACCAGTTTCTAGAAGTTGAGACTCCCAGCCAAAGCCATACCATCTCTGTCCTGTAATCCCAATAATATAAAGATGCTTCTAACCACAGCTGCAGCTTCTATCCTGCAATCTCAATAAAATACAAAGTCCATTTCAACTCTTAAGGGTGCCAATTCTGATAGTCATATTTTTTTGCTTGATTTTTTCCCAAGAAGCTTCCCTGAAAACTTACACAAAATATACAATGACCATTCATACATTCATGTTCCATGATACAATAAACTCGAATCATAAAACCATATTCACACCAACTATAAGATATTCCCTTAATCCACTGTAATAGAATGAAGTCAAAATATTCAACCAAGGAAAGCTGGTAATGGTGCAATGGATGTCTAATAGAGGAATGGATACAACTGTAATAACGACAGCTAAACCTGTGATACAGGAATGTTAGAAGGAAGTTAACAAAGAAACATATGAAGAGGAAAGTAGCTTGATACTTTAATAAAAATATCATGTTCAACTGACATGGCTAAAAGAAGAAACGATACCTGATTAAACAAAATAAGCTGAGACTACTTTCCATGCCTGAAGTACATGTGAGAATTGAAATCTGTTCCTTTAGACCCATATCATTAGTTATCCCGATTGATGCATAGTTCATATTTATACCTAAAATTCAGATTAACCCCAGGGATATATAAAGATTCTCTACTGTGAATTCAAGAATATCCTGCTGTACTTGACAAAACCACTAAATACGCATGGGTGCTACCATCTGTGTTCTTCGTCATGAAACTTGACCAAATATGAAGTGTTTTGAATATACATTTAAATATATATTTTTCAAAAACTTGTATAATAGCATTTCACAATTTGTCCAGAATTTGGAATGTGACTGTCATAATGTACAGTGAAGGATTAGCTACAAATATAAAAATCATGTAAAAATGAGGACTACTATTCATCATGAAAAAATTTTCAAATTTGCATGAACACATACAGAATCTGGTTTTGGTGCATTATACATGACAGCTGGAGAGTGAATGAAAGCAAATGAGGTCATTTCTTTTGTCTATTCCTAGCAATACCTTGCTAATGCAGGAAATGGTGAAGTGGTGAAACTTGACCAAATATGTACAGTGTTTTGAATATACATTAAAATATATATTTTTCAAAAACTTGTCTAATAGCATTCACAATTTGTACAGAATTTTGAATGTGACTGCCATAATGTACAGTGAAGGATTAGCTACAAATATAAAAATCATGTAAAAATAAGGACTATTATCTATCATGAAAAAATTTTCAAATTTGCATGAACACATACAGAATCTGGTTTTAGTGCATTACACATGACAGCTAGAGAGAGAATGTAAGTGAATGAGGCCATTTCTTTGTCTATTCCTAGCACTACCTTGTTAATGTGGGAAATGTTGAATGTCTGAAAAACATACAAAATCTATATGAAGACAGATTCCTTCTTGAACACTTTTATCTAATTATCATGTAATATTCTTAATATTCTGTAACAATCCTGGCATGTTACTGACTTTCTTATGCCAATATTCATGCCATTTACTGAAGAACACTTTTCTTTCAATTTTCCTTAATCTTTTATCAAATGACTGTTTCTCTCTAGCCAATACACTTTTCAAGGAATATTAGTCAGATAAAAAAATGATACAGGTTCTTTCAATATTTCAATACTGAAAAAGGAATAAAATGACACTTTTGAAATGGGACCATTTCTGTCAAGTGTTGTTTAAAAAGGTCCAACCATTTCTGAGGAGACAACGTCTTCAGCAACAGTGGCTATCTTGGATGGTGGCTGGGATCACTAAACCTGAAAACAGACCCCCAAGAACCATCCCCATCCAATATAGTTCAAAATGGCCCTGTTGATCTAGAGGAATTTAAAATGTGGTACGATGATGGAAGAACAACTATCTTTAGTAAAAAAAAAAGCAACCATCTTGGATCGCAGTCAGGGTCACTGGACACAATTTTGAAAAGAAGACAACCAAGGACTACAGAAACAAATATGTATGGCAACAGCCAGCATCTTCATAGGTGGTTGGAGCCACTGGAGACTCCTTTATAAATGGACCACCTAAAGATCATCCCAGCTAAGTTTGGTTCAAACTGGTTGTGTAGGTACAGAGATTGAAATATGAGAAGTTAACAAACTAACAATGAATATTTCAAGTAACAGTGGCCATCTTGGAAGATAACTGGGGCCAATGAACAAGTTTGAAAAGGGATCACCCAAAGATCTATTTCTATCAATTTTGAATCAAATTGGACCAAGGGTGAAGATTGAAGTGTGAATGGTTAAGATTTTTTTTCCAGAAATAGTAACAATCTTGGATAGTGGTCAGAGTCATGGCAAAAATTTTGAGGAGGAACCAACCAAGGACCATCCCTGTCAAGTTTGGTTCATATCAGCCTGTAGGTTCAGAACAGGAAACTGAGTTGTGGAAAACCTAACACATGGATGATGACAATGAAGGATGACTGAGGAGAAACAATGAATACAACACAATCTTAAAAAGCAAACATTCTACCAGGTGAGGTGAGGTAAGGGAACTATGTTAACAAGAGGAACTGGAATATCATACACTGTTCTATGGCTGAGTAAATGCAACATCAAAATATTTTGAAATATTCAGGTGGTAATTTTACTGAAAAGGTCGAATGGAAGTTCAGATATCAGAGAAAGTTTTGAAAGATGGGGTCAAACTGATGAAGAAGTAAGGAGGAAAAATTAGAGAAAAGATGTAATTCATCCAGCATTCCACAATATGCCTAAAAGTATCCTGGCTATAAACTGGTTTGCTGCACGTGAACTGCTATCACAGTGCTTGCAATGGACAGAATTTTCTATGGAGATATGGAGACAAATGAGCAAAGAGGATGAGGAATGAGAAGCTTTGAACAAATATCAAGGAAGAGTAGCTGATTAATCAACAATGAGAACACAGATGACTGGGACATGAGAGAATGGATAATAAGAGAATCATCACAAAAAAGAACAAGTGGAGGTAAGACTATAGTAAAACAATGATGGTAGAGTGAATCTGAAGAATATACATAAATGTATATGTGAGAGGGAAATAATGATGGAGGCATCATATGTACAGACCTGAGGTAGCACTGAGGTTTTACGTAACTTCTACATGAATCACCTAGCTCGAAAGTGGAAGATATTTCCCATACAAAGGTAAATATCCATCAAAATCTTTAAGTTCTACAAAGGAGTTCCCAAGAAACAGTTTTCTCTAACCCAGTCCAATCACTTCCAAACTGATTTCCTATTACCTCATGCAGACCATATTGTGAAAGTCCTTTCATGTGCAGATGCCCCCACAATCATAACATAGCACTCTAACACTACCTAAGCAACATCAAACATGCAAAACTATACCATGCAGTTAGAATAGTGACTCACCTAAAACTGAAAGTCTCTATAACCACTTCAATCTACCATCACCCTGGTAACCCCAACAGGCATGAATCCAACCTGCACACTCCCATCACCCTCAATAGTCAACCCACTCAAAAACTCTAACAATATTGGGTATCACATATGACAATCCTGTGATATTCGCTGCTCAAACTAAAAACATCAACACAAAGGCAAAAATAAACAAGATAAATGCCCTCAGAGCACTTGCCAGTACCAGATGTAGACAAGAAAAAGAACCCCTGAGTATTCTCTGCAAACAATTAATCAACTTCATCCTAAACTATGCCTCCCCTGTCTGGTCATCCAACCAATCAAAAGCAAATACAAGATAGCTACACAACACATATAACAAAATACTAAGCAACGAAAATATTTGAAACTTACTGAATAAAACAAAAATAGTTACAATACAATCTTACCCTAATATGCAAAGCATTAAGTTCTTGGCAACATTACTAGACCCTCCCCTTCCAAGCTTCTCCATAACAAATCCCCACATAGAAATAAAAAATTTATGCCTACTTCTTACTTTAGCAACCTATACACACAGATCCTCAATCCCCCAGTAAACATGACCCTAAAGAAACATATACACACTGAAGTGATCCATCAAGCACAATACAACCACCTACTCAACCCAGTCACTAGTCATTTTACAAAACTATCTGAAAGTACACTCCCTGGGTATGTATCTGTTACCCTCCCTCATCTGCATCTTGGACACCACCAATCTCCCCAGCACTACAAACATAAATTCACCACATCACAAGACCTCTCATGCACAAAATACAGCTTCCACAATGAAGACAATAAGCAAACTCCTAACGTGCCCTGTGCTCACCCCACAAAGACACGCATACAACATAATAATATCACATTTCCTGATTCATGGGCCCATTTGGTGGATATGACGAGCTCCCCGAGTACTGCAGGGGCCCTAGAAGGGGAATCCTGGACAGGAAGGAAAAGGTAAAAGTATGGTATAAACAGACAGACTTCTGTGGTAAGACTATAAAGACTGCAAGACAAAAATGTCTGTGATGTTACCTGCTTGCTCTCTGCTAATAAAATACAGAGATTTTGTGGTGCAGTTACTGATAAAAGCAATTTAAAGAACTATTTCAAAATTAATGAAAAGAACCTAAAAATGATGATATTTACATAGAAGATGTATCAATGAAAAAAATCTAAACTAATGTGATATTTATTTAGAACAGATTTCTCAAAAATCAAATAATGCAGTAAAATGAAAAATGAGGTATTCAAATGAGGATACAACTGTAAATTAATTAATACCAATGTCTATTAAGATTACAAAACATAAAGCACATACATCATCTAAAGAGGATACTGCAAGCTAAAATATCAAGAAAATATATTCCAACTCAACATACAAATCAAACAGTAAACACTGGATAAAGCTGTTCACACTAATAATATAAACCTCTACTGTTGCAGTATTGGAAGTCAAAATAGGGAGCATACTCACCAACTGCAACAAGAGAGTGATAGAGAATCCAGAGCAAGACCATAATAAACATATTTGCTGCCCCAAAGACCATAACTATACTGGAGACAACCATGCCCACTACTGCCAATCCATCAAGCCATGGGTTAACCTGAAACAGCAAAGTTAAGAACTTGTACATTATAGTTGATTCTAATACTTCCTAAAATACAACTGGTAGATAATTTCATGCCAGACTAAGATCAAAACTGAAATAATATCATAAATCTTATTATGTCCATGTAAAATTCAAAGCCACCTCTGAAAACTATTCATCATTACTGTTTGCCATTTCCTGCCTTAGTAAGGTAGTGCCAGTAACAAATAAACAACCATCCTATTTGGTAACATAAACTCTCTAACTGTGACATAAAAACCACCAAAACCAGAGCACAGCATCCATGGCCAAACCCCACTAACTATTTTGTGGTCTCCCCAGACTGGTTCAGCCCAAAGACAGCACACTGCACCTATATTCCACATAGATCCAACTCATTTATCCCAATCCTCTCCCTTCTGAATGCCCAGGCCAAGATACCACCTCAAAGCCTCTTTCACTCCATCCTTCCATTTCCCTCTCACTCTATCCCTCTCCCTAAGAACTTCCTCTTCTAACATGAAGATCCTCTTTATGTGTTTTTCTTCACTTAACATATCAATGTATCTAAAACATTCCAACAAATCCTGATCAGCTCTCTCGATCAGACTGTGCTTACTACCTCAACATGCCCTTTCACTGTTGTTCCTTATATGGTCAACCCATATCACACACACAATGTCCTCAAGCATTTCATTTCCTGCACATCATCTCTTCCACTTTAGTGCATTTACGGCCAAATAATCATATCCTTACAAAACAAATCTACCATCTTCATATATCCACTTCCAATTCCATGGAATGTATAAGGTGCATACAGCCCCCAAATCACTTAATTCATGCTCAGTGTATTAAAATCAAATACGAACTTCCACATGTCTTCATTTTCCTCTTTGCACACAACTTAATTTGTCAAGCGAGATCAATGCCATTCAAACCATCTGTGTACAAAATCCCTCACCTGTATCTGTTCTTAAATCACTCTCCTAGCATTCTCATCTGAAATATCCTTAGCCTTAATCAGTTCTCTCACTGCATCAATCCATTTCCTGTGTGGTCTACTTCTTCTAATTTCTTCAAATAAACCTATATATATCTCCCTAACTAACCTATCACCAGCCATATATTTCAAACAACCATACCATCCCAAAACAATTTCAAATTATGTGCCTTTTTAGCAATTCTTTCACATTGCATTTCATTCTCACATCTTTACCCTCCTGAGTCAAACAGAACAGAATCAAATAACCTGTGGATAAAGCAATGTATTTATCCTCAGTATTAAAAGCTGTTCTGCTACAAGTCTTAATTTTCACTGAAAGTTCAAAAGCTACAAAATATTTCACCATACAAAAATTACCTCATTCCATGGTTCAGCTAACCACAGCAGTGTTGGGGCAGCCTGAATTCTCTTCCACCAGTCACTACCTATGCTAAGAAGATATGACTTGGTGAATTTTTAATACATCTGGAACTTTCCAAAATTTTTTTCTTCCTGTAATCCTAGTTTAAAACCCCATTCAAGGCAATATTAACCTGCAATGGGATAACATTAAATGCTATATTTCTAGATATGAATTATTCCTGATGCACTATGCATTACATAAATATGAGTATCAAGGAACTTTGATAGTACAACACTTACGGCCTTGACACACTAATTTTTCTGAAACTGACAATCACTTGACCTTGAAATATGTCCTTTGCTGATATCTCTAGTAATAAAAAAGTAATGGCCTGGACATAAAAAATTCAAGGAAACTGAAAATCAATCTTCAAACCCAGAGTCACAACAAGTATTAAGACTATATGCATAAAACTTCATAATGGCATGTGACACATTCACATGTTTCTTTCTGATATCTTCAAGATCAAAAAAGTTATGGGCCTGACAAGGTAAGTTCATGAAATTACATCCAATTTAATTAACTATGAAATCCAAGGTAATTAGCATCTCAATATGGTACACAAACATTTTCTTTTGAGTCCATGTACACTGCATATATTCAAAGTTTCATGATGAGATGCATCAAAATGCTTGTAAATCAACTTATTTCCTCTGGGATGTCCATATCCATAGCCCTCACAGATGAACAGACAGATATATAGATAGAGAGATAAAGATAGAGTTTACAATGGAGAAATAAAAGAATAATTCTGGGAGGTCTATGTTTCATCCCATATCCTAGTAACAAAAGACTAGATGCATTTAAGGTTTCATTAGAAAAATGTAGAGGCTTGGGTTAATATATATATAGTGTTCATAAGATGACCTTGATTAAGGCCTCAGTTGCCTGTGTTATCTCCACTAAAAAAAAAAAAAAAAAAATCTAGTTGGGTCACATGAGCTGTAATATATTTGAACAGGGTTGGCACCTGACATAATCCTTCTACTGGCACTGAAAGGGTTGTGGTGTCAGGTGTCCATTGACCAAGTAAAAGATTCATATTCTTTCAAACTACAATTTTATCTATATACCACAGAGGCATGACTGAGAGCAACAAAGTTTTCTTTATGACGTGATCTGAAGAACCAATATTCTATGAAATTTCCCTATTTACCTCTCATTGCTCCATCTGTGCTTTCCCTAATCCTTCCTGTAATCAATCAACAGTAGTCTACAGATACTTACTGTTTTATCAAGACTTCCATATGCAGCTTAAGGGGCAGGAGGCCTCTATCACCAATAAGCTGTTTGTTCTGATGAAAGGCCACTAGGAAAGCAACAACTGAAACATACATTATATCGTCTTAGATTATAGTGCAGTATGTAAAATTTGTCATCCTAGTCAAGGTATAAAACTTTTAAGTCTATTTCATATGATACATGAACATGTTTATTAAGCTAAACAATGCAAGATACAGCTTTTTTGTTCTGCACTCTACAGAAGAACAACAAGAATAAGAGTACAAATAAGAACAAGAGCTGAAGAGAGTGTGCTAAGATAGTTTGGATATATGGAAAAGATGAGAGGAGAAAGGATAACTAAGAGGATAAACATGTCAGAAGTAGAGAAAACAAGGAAATGGGTAAAACCAAGGAGGTGGTATGATGAAGTAAAAGAAGCTATGAGTGATCAGGACCTGAACATACATGAGGCTGTGAGGCATGCACTGGATAAAGTGAACTGGAGCAGTGTGGCATATAGGGTGTAATGTGATGTCAAAGGACTTAACCAAACATATGCAGTAACCATGGAAAGGTTTGTGGAGCCTCGATGATGATGGGGATCTAATTTGGTACATCACATATGATAGGTAGAGATCAAGCATGAGCAATAGAGGTTATTTCACTGTTCCTGGTCTTAACTCTATGAGGCAGGAAACTGCAAACATGGGAATGGCAAAGAATTATGAAAGAAAAATTCAAATAATAATCAAATATAACTGAAAGCTAGAATGTGGATGTGAACAAATGAGTCCATTTCTTCCCGTTCTTGACATGTGAAAGAGATCATATATGAAGTGGCTTAACGATGATTAAGGAGATTATTGGATTTGTTAACTACTGCATATACTGTGCAATATTTTTTCTAAAGAAAAAAAGGAATGCTTAACACGTCACCTCTCTTCCTAAACAAATATAAAACTTGTTACAGTACCTGCCTATAATCATTTCAATGCATGTGACAGTAGGATCTACATGATGGTTTTAATAATAAACTAAAAAAGTTTAATAAACACTGTGTAACTGACTTACAATATATAAAAGCCAAGAAACGTAAGTAAACAATCCTGGTGAGCCAGTACGTGTCAGGCAGAAGTACTACATCATCATCTGCTGTCAGTTTCATGGCCTCCAACTTCTCAGCTTCACCTGTAAATACACATGTAATTTGTTCAGTATCAGTTAAAGAGACTAATGAGAAAAATCTAAAAAGAAGAGAAATCTATGTTTCTCAAATATGCAGTCCCTATATGTACATAAAGCAGATGAAAGTTTTTTCTATTACTGTATGTGATTCAAAATAATGCAGAAACCATTATGCCTCTAGAATGATTCAATATACTTATTCAGGAGTCTGATTACTTTTGGATGACTAATTCTGAATACTGTACTGTCTTTACATACAAAACACTTTTCAACACCACTAGAAGAGATTCAAAATCTCCACAATCAACTTGAAAATGTTTTGTGTGAAGCATACAAAGCCATTTATCTCCTGGGGGTAGAGCCCTTAAGTATCAAAGAGAGCTTTACCTCAAATGGAGGATAATGCCCCATTTCACCCCATAATAGGGTGTATCCACCAGAATTCACCCTCTTCAATTACCTGAACATCTGTCCTCATTCAGAGATTCAATAATCATGTAGCAACCCACCCTAGCCTATGAATTCATCAGCACAGTAATGAAAGTGGTTGCCTCCTGGATGTCTGCAGATCTAGCATGTGGTCCATCATTCAGAGATTCACAAATCCTTGAGGATTGATGATTGATTTTGTTCTTTAGTTCTCGTGCAGTATTTATCGAATATAATAAGTTATAGAAAATAATTCTAAGGAATGCAATGGACAATAATGATTTGGGTGATATCATAAGAGTTATCTATTTCTGGGATACTGTAGTTAATTTATATCAAATTAAGAGCTACACTTTCAAAAATCAACAAAACTCACATAAACCTTGCCTGACCTCCTCGCAGCTGAGTTTTGTCATGGTTTAACATTCTTGCCAAAATACATCAATCATACCAGCTGAATATCAGCAAACACGACAGATCAAGCAACCATGCGAACCCCACCAACAAACCAACTTAAAGGTCATACAGTGTATTCCTACTACAGATGATTCTCGACCTACAATGGTTCAACTTTCGATTTTTCAACTTTACGATGATGCATTATAAATACACATTCAATAGAAACTGTACTTCGAATTTTGAATCTTGATCTTTTCCCGGGCTAGTGATATGCTGTGCAGCAGCAGCCAGCTGCAGCTTCCAGTCAGACATGCAATCACAAGTGTAAATGACCATGCTAAATGTATTTTCAATTTATGTTGGGTTTATCGGAATGTAACCCCATCACATCAGGGATCATCTGTATACATTTTGGCCACTAAATGAGGTTACCTTAGGTTCTTAGAGGTTCTGTAGATTTACTCCAAATGTCTTATCCATTTTTACTTCACATTTTCCTCAATAACATCACCTTATCTATTTTTTCATATTTGATTAACATTTCCCACTTTATGAGGTAATGTAAGGAACAGATGAAGAAAGCAGCATCTGTTCACATCCATTTTCTTGCTGCTCTGAATAATGAACATGATCTTAACTTTCATCTTTCAATTAAATATAATGCTCCAAATCATACTCTGCAAGTGCTGAATCCTCTAAAACCTACACCAACACTGCACAGAAAAATCACTCAGGATTATTCAAAACTAATAAAAAAGTGGAGCCAAGTTGCATTTACCATTATCACAAAATTCAAAGCTAATTTTGATGTGCAAGTAAAATGGTTAATATCCCTTGTTCATTACCCTTCTCACTCAAATGTAAAGAAAAAATTATAATGAAATAAGATCTGTCCTCTGCACATATTTCTGCTACCACAACAAATTATATATACAGCAGAACCTGAGACACATACAGGCCCAAATAAGAAGGAGGCGATGAGCTTGCCACCCTTGGGCCAAGGCATGAGCTCTTTATTTTCAATCCCATTCAACTATTCTAAATGTTGGTAAAAAAAAAAATTAAATACAACATCATTATATGAAACACTACATGCCTCTTGCTTTCCTTATGAGCTTATCATCTTATAATGATATTTTTTTATATCTAATTCCTACAAAAGGTTAAGTAAAGAGAAACTGCCCTAAGGACATCACATAGCCCTCCTCACATCAAGGAGGGAAGAGTTGGTTGTTTGCATCAGGACCCGTGCTGACTCTCAATAACCTAGCATAAATAGCTATATCCCAAGCTACTTCATATGTAGCAATTAGGGAGGTTAGGACAGCTTTTCAAAGGTTTATGTTAATTTCATGAATGTCACTAGTAACTGCCTGAGCGTTTCAGCTTTGAATACAATTAACTATGTTCTGCAATGCTAGTGCTGTTTTTTCTAATAAAATAATACTTGTGAGTGATTTAAATGCATTACATTAAACTGCATAATGTTAAATACACCAATAAAAGTTATGCACATCAGAGAAAATGTGGAATTAATCAAAATGAGGTAATACATGTGTGCATATCAACAGAAACGATGTACAACTCGCCTCAGCCGATCTGAGTGAAGATCTACACTAACATTTTTGTCTTATGTTGGGAATCACAAGGTAATTCACTATGTCATCTGTTTGTCGACATCCCGTGCCATGTTGGTACTACATTTTCATGAATGTCATTGGTACAACACTGAACATACAATGTTACTAGATTTTTACTGATCAAAAGGTTTGGTGAGGTTTACGTAGTCCAGTTGACATTATAAAGATACATTACTTATTTCTAGATTAATTACACACGGTTATTAATATACAACTACTACCTTATCTAATATAAGTAAACATGAAAAATAAGATGAATCGATCCTCCGCAAGAACTTCTGGAAGCAAAACAAATCATTTAAAACATCCAAAACATAAATTACACTTCCCAAGGTACTGACAATGAGAAGATAAAATGAACCTTTGCCTAATTTTACGATTAGGATTCTACACCGGATTATTGCCGGTAAAATCGCCACCTCTCAAAGAATCACCAGTCTAGAGCTTTAGCATTAATAAAAACAATAACTTACTTGAATCAGATACAAAAACTAACCTCCAACATTCTGTTCCTCAAACACTTCAGTAGTTTGTCGGTCTGGCGATATTTTCTCCTGCTTCTGTGAAGTCTGGCTCCTCTTTCGTTGCCTTACTCTCCTCTCTTCTCCACTGTCATCCATCATTACTACTCACTTTGGGTTTATCTATAATGCCTCTGTATCTATAAAGTATAAGATACACCAATGATTCTTACATACACTAGAGGAGAATGGGCAAGTTGAAGCAACAAACAATCACAATGTTCTGTTTACAGGTAGCGGTGTGACAAAACCCAAAATATGCAAAAATAACAAAAAAAAGTTGCCCAAACATAGCAGAATGATACAGTTTAAAACTTCCAAATTGCTTAAGTTATCTTCAGATAAGCTGGCATAACGAAGTCTACAGTAAATCGAAAATATTTGTAACCGATGAAAAAGTTTGCTTCCGTACCTCCCTCTTCTCTGGCTAGATCGGTATGCTAAACATCGACATACATTGTGTTTACAATGTGTAATATTTCTGCTTTATGAAACATAAATAACATGTTACAATAAAAAAAGAAACAAGAGATGTTAGCAATAATCCAACTACTAAAGATAAAAACGTTTTCTGCAGAGCGCATTTTTGTAAGACTGCGGGAACCGCTAAAATCAGCACATTGGTGGCATGGCTTGGGCGGTTTTGACAACTCCGTCATTTATATAGAGCTTTGGGTTTACATATATCAGTGCTGAAATCATCACTATATACTTGAGTATTAAGGTGTACAGCATCCAAATTCCCTCTTTGTTTCTATGGTTGGTCATTTTAACATCTATCGACAGAGGTAGCGATCTCGGGTCACCCTTATTGCAATTATAAGTGTCATTAAGTGACGATGATAAGCGTCATATTCTTTTCTCCATCCTAGCATAATGGTGATATATGTTACTTTTCTCCATCCTAGCATCATGGTGATATGTGTTACTGACAGAACGCATGCACAGGTCGCGGATGCTGGTCTACGGTGTACCCAGCAATTCTAATCTAATTCTCCCCTCTATTAACCTTGGGTACACGGCATGGGCTAAGGTGTGTTTACTATTTTTATACTATGGGGAGAGAGTTTAACACTTGTAATGATACGTTTCTTATCCTTGTACAGATATATATACCGTCATTTACTCCTATGCATATTTGCAGACACACACCCTGTTGGTTATCTTTCATTAATGACTTCCTGATCTAGAAATCGTTTCCACAACCAAGGTGACTCCATACCAATCTTTTTACAAACCAATTTCGTTCTTGCCACGTTTTTCGTTGCGTTGATGCTCTCGCCAGAACTGTCTAAATACCATATTTTTGTATCTATAACAGCAAATGTAAAATGCAATTATCATACCCATGACTGAAAAAGTATCCAAACTTCGTTTAAGCTCTAATTAGGGTATAAGAATTTCATATATGGTATCTACAATGACGGGTTTCTTTATATCATAAGCGTTTGTGTTGCTTCTTAATTGATGAAGGTCTTAGGGAATGTTTCTTCTTAGTTACTGATATTTGATGTGATATAATTAGATTTCTCAACAGTCTGCTTAATAGACGTAGCCGCAGCACTTGACTGTCCTGCGTCAACTTTCTCTCATACACACACACACACACACATAACCCAGACCCCTTAAATCAAGTACACAAAAAACTAAATATATTATGTGTGGCATACCGTTCAGGATAGACAGGTTATTTTTTAGCGTTTACAAACACGCTTCATCCACACCTTAGTTTGTTTTCTTTTAGAGGAAAAAAACTTTCTACTGTTTCTTAGTTTTATATCATTCTCGTGCGTTCTTTAATTTCATAAGAAAGAAATAGTTCATGCTGACAACACAATGTATGCCGATGTTGGGAGACAGACCTGGCGAGTCCTAAGAAATAACCTATTTTCTTTGGCTGCGAATCTTTCCAAATTACTCCAAACAAGTGAACACAATTAAGGAAATTCAGATGACATACAATGTGTTATTCTCATATATTTAGGCACAGTTCATTGTTTTGTTGCATCTGACGTTAATGGATAGCAGGCACTATTTTCAAATTCGGGATAATTACATCGCTTGTGGTATATTACGCAATGGGTACCCTCTGATTACTACATGATCAAGCAATGTAAGGCTTTGTTAAATCTGGTCTGGTGTCAATACTGTTTTTGTATTGCAGTTTAGCGAAACCTGTCTGTTGTAACTATCTTCTGAAACTTGGTGGTCACCTTAACAACTACGAATCGATACTTACCACATGATATCCTGCCTTACATGTGATGGTATATATACACTGTCACATAATATCCTGCTTTACATGCGATGATATAAATACATTCGGCAGTGATAGCAATTAGCGATCACCTTTCATCCGACATTTCAGTCCCGATAACATTCGAAAATGGCATGTGAATATATATTTTTCTTTTTGATAAGGTAATTTGTTTTTTTGTAAGTAAGGTACCTCTGGTTAATTTAGAAAAAAATCGAGTAATGGTTGGAAGGAAACTTAAGTAATATAAACTATTATCTGTTTTTTTCATTTTTCAACAACTTCTCGCAACCATAAACATAAACAAACAGTAAAAGGATCTCTGTGCTGCAGTGGTAGGTACATGATGCATGATCGATGTGGAACAACAATTTCTCCACAACACCTTTACGATTTAGTAACGTATTAAGGATTAAGAGTTTGCTGTATTCAGTTGATTTTACATGTCCATGATCAGTACCTTACCTTATTGTCTTGCCTAAGGATCCCCATCCTTGATTATACGCAAAATAGATGTTTGTAGTTTATCAGTCTCATCCTGCCTACTCATGAGGACTTACGAGGAATGATTTTGCCATGAATATTATTTAATGCTTCTCTTTTTGAAGTTTTCATCCTTATTATGATGTTCACAGAATGCACCTTTAACCTTTCTTTTTTCTTTTCCAGCTGGATAGAAAGAATTAAGATTTTTTCTAAAGTAAGTCATGCAGCTTGGGGTTCTCCATGAGAATGAAGACAAGACTATTTGTCATAGGAACCGAAGCCAAGAACTTCAGAGGTCATCATCTTGTACCATGTTAACAAATAGTAATGAAACTATGAATAAAGAAACAAAAGATGAAAAAATTATTGATCTTCGAAAGTTAAACTCTTACCAAGTCAAAGTTATGAAACCATCAAGGAATTTAGAGAATTCATTTTCTAACATGAAAATTAGTGATTCTAGTTTTCTGAACTCTTTAGATGGAAGAAGTGCTTGCCTAAAGTGTGGAAAATCAAGAAAATATTTCTGCTATACATGCTACATCCCTCTACCTAGTATTGCTGACAAGATTCCAAAGCTGAGGGTAGGTTACAGTTCCAGAGTTCTTAGAATCATTGATGTGATGCTCCTGTTGAATTAGTGCATGTTTGAGACAGTCTGGTGTTACCTGACTCCACCTGCTTGATATTACAATGCAAGTGAAAGGTCTCATTTGGCAAAGTTATATTGTCATCCCTTGGTGAAACAGAGCACTGAACAGTCTCGTCAAAGAATTTCATACTTCATAGAATTTCATCCCGTCCCTGCTGCTGAGTGTAGCACAGCCTTGGAGCTCTAGGAGTCCATTTTAAAAATGGGTCCTGGGTTGATTATAAATAATTAAAGAGGTAGGGGAATTTGGTTGATGTGAACATTATGGTGTCCATTGATGTGCACCACTGTCATCTATGCTTGTTTTTTACATGCCTTGCATTTTGAGGATTAACGTGGTCTTATGGTTATACAGCAGACAGTTTTTGTGTGGCAGCCCATAACTTATAAGTAATTACATGGGCATGAATACTGTAAAATATAGCTCAAATCTAAAAGGTAATTTATACTAGTTATGAAAGTATTGTATTTCATTTATGAAAGACATCAAAGATAAATTAAACCATTTGGTTATAGTAATATGGCAAAACTTTCTAAGCACTTTGAGATAAACATAAATATTTTTATACAGAGCTCATATATTGCAGGCAAATAGAAACTTTGCAGATATTTTAGAATAAAAGTTAAAAAAAAGTCTTTTTAACAGCTACCCTGTCAAATTGATATCATCAAACATCCAAGAGAGATAGATGGCAAGAGTACAGCAGTCCATGCAGCAGTAATAGCACCTGATGATGTTAACATCTACACTTTTCCAAACTTGCCTGACTACTCACTGGAGGAGAATGTTAGTATAAAAACATTATGGGACAGTATCATGATTTTAGATTAGTAGTAAACATAAAGGTAATTGTAACCCTCAAACCCCTTTCAGATTCAGAGAAAAATGTTTTTATTCTAAACTGATAAACCACATAATAAGTTTAGCCTTGTAAAATCAATGGAGAGGCCACTGTACCATCATTGTTTTCAAACTTTAGATGAAAGTAGACATTTTTGCTATCAAACTTGTTTTAAATTTTTTGTACCATTTATATTGATTGAATGATCATTATATTGCTTTTATTCTATTATAATCAATATAATTAATACATATATTTTATCAGTAACACTTTTACAGATATTTCATGAAAGATGTTTTTATTCTTAACAGATTAACTATAAAAGTAAATTTAGCCATGTAAATCCATGAACAAGCCATTGCACCATAAATTTAGATAACAGTGGACATTGTTGCAACCATATATATCTTACAATTTATCCCATGCACAGTGCGGAAAAAAAAATTTCAGCCTCCCCATACGTTTTCAAAAGCAATTTCACATTTGGTTTGGACATGATTGATGTCCTTATATGTAGTACTGCTCTCACTTCTGGGTTGGGTCTAGCTCTGCATCCTTACTAGAAAGAGTTGAATCGAAAGTGGTGACTTATGTTCTCTCCCAGGCCTCAAAACTTAACGTATTTACCCTACACTGCAGTGTTGGTTCACATTCCCTCCTCTATAGGTATTACTTTGATTTTTGCTCCTGAGAGCTGGTTGTGCTTGTGTACCCCTGCCATTAGCTAGACCATGCAATACTTGGCAGTCTGCTGCATCAAATGAGTATTGTATGGTTGTTGGCTACCCATATCAGTTCTTAAATGAAAGAAAAAAAATATTCTAATTTTCTCTATGCTTCCTCAGATACTACTCATATTCCCAGACAAAGATGCCATACACCTTGAGGACTTGTGGTCACACCTTGATAGCCAGACTACAAGGAGAGTTAGAGAACCTCAGGCAAAACGCACCAAACCACTGATCCCATTTACAAAAGCAGTATTTATTGACTGTACATGGAATCAGACAAGGAGGATCTATAATGATGAAAGAATTAAAGGTAGTGTAGTAACCCTTACATATTCATTACATAGTTTCTTTGTACAGCAGAGTATCCAAAGTAGAATTTGCTCCAAGAATTGAGATCATAGCACACTTACCAGCCCTATTCTGTTGTTCCCTTCATGTATATGTTCACTTTGAGTATCCACTGTACTTCACCTAAGGAAGAGGATTTATAGTGGTGGATCTTCCTCTCCACATTCTTTTGCAGTAACAGTTGTTATTTCTGTCTGTATTTAAGAGTTGAGATATGACAGATCCTTACGATTTAATGTGTACATTGATAATCAAGTCCAGTATACCCATTTACACTGATGGGGAGTTGCTGATTATTTTATTTTTCCAGTGAAAGTCTTTATACTTATCAATAATTTATGCAAAAATTCTATTTCTGAAATAATGTACAGAGTCATTTCATTACATCTTTACATCTTACCTTTTGCTGCCAGGATCCCCTTTTATAGGGCTCCCAAAGCACTCCAGAAACAGGCTACATCTACTGGGTGGGACTACGGGTAAAGAAGTGTGGGGATGTAAGTACAGTATGTCTGTGGAGTGAGCACAGGACAGTAAGGAGTAAGTGGCCAGTGTCTCTTCTGTGGAACTTTTACCATGGGTATGATTGGTCTTGTGATACTTGAGTTAGTGTATATGATGTTGGAGTGATGGATAGTGTCCAGAATGCAGACAAGAAAACGTAACTTATCTATACCTGGAGAGTGCAGTTTCACATGGGTGTATATCAGGCACAGTGGAGCTTAAAACTGGGTTGATATTCACTCTGTATGGATAAAAATAATATCATCATTATAATTTCACATTTCCATACAGCTTTTCAGATGCAATTTTTGATTGGTTACTCTTCAAGAACAACACCCACACTATCATATTCCTAAAGAACTCTTGGATTTCTTATTCGAAGCACTGTCAGTCTGAAGTGGTTTTTGGTTACTCTTTGTTTAAGAGCAACATTTACTAGTAATTACCTGACTAAAGAATTCTTGGATTGCTTATTTAAAGCACTGTCAGCCCTTAAACGATCTGAAGACATCTGATACAATAACAAGCTGATAGTGATAGGTTTTCATGTTTTATCTACATATAATAGCAGAATTAATTTTCTACCATTCAGATCTTCAGTGTGTGGAGCTAACAAGAAGAGAGACACTCTTCTGGCGATATCAACGAGGGAAGCCACTGACTTACCTAGCCACCATTGAGGCTATATACTACTTTCTAGTAGATGTTCACATAAATGTCCTCAAAGCAGACTATGCAAATGAATATGATGACCTTTTATTTTTCTTTAAGTTCATGTTTGAAAAAATTCATTCCTTATATGACTCAGACACCCTACGAGCATATAAGAAAATTTAGAATGCATTAAAATCTCCATGCCTGAGAGTCTGGTAAAATCTAATGCTCAAAAGTAATAACTTGATTGAAGAACATTTTATAAACTATTCTTATTTGCAATGGAAAGATTCCAAAAGTTTCATGTGTACAGGCAAGGGGGTTTCAGAGCTGCAAGTTAATATCAAAGACCTAACAAGGAAGATTCATTAGACTCCCTTTTTACATACATAATGGGACCATGCTTTACCCATATGGATTTCAGTACATTATCAGCTCCTCAGAGGGTACTCTGACAGCAAAACTTTCTTCATTTGCTCAAGAGCATATATTGTTTGTTAACCCTGGTCAAAATGTAATGTCCTGTAGGACCAGGGCAAAAATTCTTTTGTTTCAGAATTGAATACAAGTACATGTATTGGGATTTTAATTCTAATGCATGAAATCCACTATGTACATGAATTTAAAATAAAATACACTCATTCCAAGATTACACTGTAACAGGCCTTCTACTGTTTTCCAGTAAACCGCACTCTGATGAGCAAATTGTAAAGAAATGAAAGTCTTTTATAAATGCATGCTTGTTTTACAGTGTCTTCATATAATTAAAAGTATCACAAATATACATTTTATATAGTTTTTCTAGATGGAGCAATAAGATGGCTGTGTACAGTAGCCCAGCTGCTGTTGATGGATATAACAACTGCCCCTTACCACATTAGTGTGCATGCATGATAAAAGCCAGTATTATTTTTTTTTTTTTTTTTTACACATGTACATGCAATAAATGAAAAGTTTTATTTTCATAAATTCATGTTAACATACAACTCTACAAAAAATATGGTCAGATAATTAGCTCAAGGGAAAGTTTGGATTGGAACTGGCAAAAGATACTTTACCAATATTGTGCATAATTACAAGACATCATTCTCCAAACATTATCATTCCTTTAGGATGTATCCTCAGATTACCTCTGCTATAAACCAAATCAACCTCCCATGTTGCTTGAAGAGCACAGGTACACCCAAATTTGTAAACCTTTTATCTGTCCACCTTTTTCCTCTCCTCTCACAATTCAAAATAAATGAGAGTATAATTCTGAGATGCTGGGTATTTGAAAATGTACAGGTAACCATAACAAGTAATGTATAGGGTAAAAAATATTTATTGAGTATACTATAAACCTTTATTAAAACTCTCATATTATGTATTTGAGGATTAGCAACCAACATATCAAAAAAATACTTATATATACATGTATGCCACTTTCTGAAATCCTATTTATTTTCTACAATAAATCAGTATCTTATAAAAAATATGGACAGTATTGATATCCAAGTTGTGAAATACAACTACATTAATAAGAGGATGATGGGTCATTACACAACCATGATAATATAACTTTTCTATGGTGATGCTAGACTATAAGTTTCAAGGATCACAGAGAACTATAGATTTAATGGAACCAATAACAAACTACTACTTTTGTCAAAATAATGGACAACCCTTACAATAAAAGAAAATCCTAATTAGGATGTCTGTGAACACAATAATCACAATTTTCATAAAAATGCCAAAATATAATTTGGGCTTCATATAAGTTACTGAAGTGGACCCAGCCCCACATTCTGCCATGAAAAGGAAGTGGGAGGGGGTTTAAAATTTAGGCTTACATTTGTAAGTCTAACCAGTCATTCACATTTCAATGTTAGGTAATATGTGTGTATAAAAGAAAATCAGAAATACATGTAATTTTGCTTTGTCTTGGTTTAGCGAGATGGTGTCACGAACTGAACTTTCACGGTGTAATCCATTGTTTGCTCTTCAAGTTCCTACTTTTAACAAGTGTTAGACAGGAGGGGAGGATTTCCAGTCCCTTTTAGTTCCCCTCTACAACATTCATAAGACACATGACTAGTATTCTTTCTCCAGCTATACAACAAAAATATTTGGTATGAAATGCCATATTCACAGCATTTGTTGACAATATGCATTTGATGCAAGAATTGATAATTTCCCATTTCTATTTGCACTATCTACTGTTTCACATAAGTACACCTTACTAGTTGGTTGTGAAGTGGTTTGAGTCAAAATGGTCTAATGCTCTGGCCAGGAAACGCTGGGAATGAATAAAGGCAGACAGTATGAATTATGTACATGTGTATATATATGTATATGTCCGTGTGTGTATATATATGTACATGTTGAGATGTATAGGTATGTATATCTGCATGTGTGGACATGTATGTATATACATGTGTATGTGGGTGGGTTGGGCCATTTCTTTCGTCTGTTTCCTTGCGCTACCTCACTAGCGCGGGAGACAGCGACAAAGCAAAATAGAAAAAAAATGAAAAAAAAATATATATATATCAGCCATAATAATAATAATATATTCATTTTATTTACTATACATAATCGCCATTTCCCACGTCAGCAAGGTAGCACCATGAAACAGATGAAAATGGCCTATCCACTCATATACACATGTATATACATAAATGCCCATATATGCACATATACATACATATAAATACACACACACACACACACACAGACATATACATATATACACATGTACATATTCATACTTGTTTGCCTTCATCCATTCCAGTTGCTATCTCGCTCCACAGGAAACAGCAATTGCCACCCCCGCCCCCTAGTAACCACAAGGAAAATGAAACACGATATATGTTTCATTTTCCTCATGGTTATCAACAAATACTAGATCACGTGCATCACTGTGATCTCTTGTAAAATTATATCTATGTCTGCTCTTGACGCTACCTCGCTAATGTGGGAAATGATGAATAGGTATGAAAAAAAATATATAGCTTTTATGGTCAACTGCCTTTCTTGCCATAGCGAGTTACTATCAGGAATAATATGTACAACAATCTCACTTGCACACATCCACTCTCTACCTATTATAAAAATGTAACGAAACAAGAAACTACCATCCAAAGTCTGTCCCCACACATTATTTCAGCCCATCACTTCCCATATATCACAATAATCAAATTCATTCTCTCCCATGCAAACCTCATATTCTCCTGAATGTTCAAGCCTTGATATTGCAAAGCCTCCTATACTCAATCCTTCCATCTTCTCAGTCTCCCCTTTACCACTGCAATTTCCACTCATGACTTGTAAATCCTTCTAATCAGTCTTTCTTTATTATCCTTTCCATATATGTAAGTGTTAGTGGACTTTGTCTGCTGAGGAGTTTTTAACAAGAGAGTAAGGGGTGTTTGAGTAAAAGGTGGGTAAGCAGCATGGTTGTGTGATGTCCTAATAGTTGTTTAATCAGACTATGCATGGGTTGGTGAGGGAGGTGGGTGAATGTGAGGGTCTTGGAGAGAGCGGCAAGTCTACAGTCTATCACAGGGAGACTGGCCAGTCAGTTTATGTTTGCTGATGATATGACACTTGTAGAATGTTCAAGTGAGAAACTGCAGCAGTTGGTGTCTGAGTTTGGGAGTGTGTGTGAAAGGAGGAAATTAGTGTAAATATGAATGAAAGCAACTATATTAACAGCTTTAGCAGTGAGTCTGAATAGAGAGAACTTGGGGGAAGTGGAGCACTTTAGAAAACTAGGAGTGGATATGGAAGCGAATGGAACCATGGAAGGAAAAGTATAGACGAATGTAAAATTATATACACAGAAAAATTCATGAGGCTACAAAAATTCTATTAAAGAAAATTGATTATATTGTCATTTACAAGATTTCAGTTTGCTAACAGCTCCAAAACTGGAGATCCATCAGCATACATGAAACCCTGAATTCATCCCCCAAAAATATAAGCATTTTTAAGAGAAAAATAATATACTTGTATCCATACAGTGATACCTTAAACTGCATGAAAACACTTAGTGCTGGACTTTCCTGTTTAACATTTACAAGTAAAAATCCTCATGTTCATCATGTAAAGAAATCACTTTTAAATATTAAAAATTCCTTGAAATTCAATGTGTATATAATGTCTGAAATTCAAACCCTTGAAATGGGAAAACATGAATGTCCAATACAAATAAAGCTTTTGCACATTATAAGGAACCTATAGACACCCTTCACTGCATCAAAGATGCAACTCATAAACACGGAAAAAACGAGCATGAAACTATTGTCAAAACAGATAACTAAACCTTAACAAATGGGTCTAAATACTCTTAAGCTGAATGTCGTGTCACAAGAACCATTTTTTTTTCTTTAGCAGACTGTAAACGCTATCATATCTGACACCAAAACAGCCCAAAAAATACTTCTAGGATGTACTTGCTCATGAAATGACTGGAAGAAAATATTTAACATCCAACACAAACTATGCATAAATGAGCCATACCACTTCACATTTCTTTAATGATTTTTAAGAAGTTTTAATACAAAAATGTTATTTAAAATAAAATTATACATCTCACCTGGTGTTCTTTCATATTTCTTTACTAATTCCAGTGAAGGGCAAATTACACTCATTAAAGTTAAGCACAACTTAATGCTTTTTAAGCTTTGGTTATTTTTGAATACAATTTACAGTACGGTTTTCAATACATACTACAAAGTAAATCTTCAAAGCACACTTCATATGTTACCAGTTAATCAGTAATAAAACAGTACTTATTTAGAATACACAATATGGCAAAAGGACCATAAAGATTATCAAAATCATTCATTTCATAATTTATGCTAGTTTACTACTATATAATTCTAATTTCATAAATGGACATTAATAAATGGTAGTGATGTAGCAGTGCTAATGATACAAAGATCAATGTTAATACAATCTGAAAATTAATTTCTTACTCTAATAACCACATAAATATGCTATCAATTCCAATGGACATCTCCCCAACAACTTTCAGATAATTTGTCAATGTGTTTATTTGCCCCTTACACAAATTTAATTCAAAACCAATACATTAGTATATTTCAAATAAACAATGAATATTTTACTGCAAAATTCATATCGCAATTCTCCAATCATCCACTTTCGTATCATTACAAGGAATAACCAAATATATTGTGTTAATGTAACATTTTACATATTGTTCATACCATATGCCATGTTTCATAATCAAAATAATTTTATCCCTTTGAACTTACTTTTTTCTGGCACATTCTGTTAGTGCTCAAGTGAGGTACTGCTGAGATCATCTAGGAAGACCAATTTTACTCCACTGGAATCTACAGGTCAGGCTTCACAGCATCTTCAGTTATCTGGTAGAAGTGAAGATCTTATGAGGCAAAATTTTAATAATGCATAACATCTATCAATATATTATCATTCATTATTATACCTGATCGTTGTTTCCCGTGTCAGCAAGGAAGCCCCAGGAAACAGAAGAAGAATGGCCCATTCACTCATATACACACATATATATACATTCATGTGCATATACATATCAACATATACATATCTACACATGTACATATTCATACTTTCTTGCCTTCATCCATTCTGGCGCTACCCCACTCCACAAGAACACAGACAAAACAGGCCACATTCATTCACACTCAGCCTCTTGCCATCATGTGTAATGCAATGAAACCACAGTTCCCTATCTACATTCAAGCCCCACAGAGCTTTCCATGGTTTACCCCAGATATTTCACATGCCCTGGTTCAGTCCATTGACAGCACATCGACCCGTTACCACATCGTTCCAATTCACTCTATTCCTTGCACAACTCTCACCCTACTGTATGTTCAGGCCCCGATTTCTCAAAATTTCTATTCAGTCCATCCCTCCACTTCCAATTAGTGAAAACATAACGAACATATAATATACATTATGAACTTTCATACATACATATTTGCCATTTCCCGCATCAGCGAGGTAACGTTAACAACAAAGGACTGAGCCTAAGAGGGAAAATCCTCACTTGGCCCCCTTCTCTGTTCCTTCTTTTGGAAAAATAAAAACTGGAGGGAAAGACTTCCACCCCCCCATTCCCTCCCATTTCAGTCACCTTTTACGACATGCAGGGAATATGTGGGAAGTATTCTTTCTCCCTTATCCCCAAGGATACACTATGAAATATGAATAATAATTTCTAACAAGAGATCTTCCAATGTATGTTCAAGTATGCTGGAACACATCTACAAATATCACCTTTTCTTTTCAAAAAGACCAACAAGGTATGAGCAAAATATGTCCTAATCATTGCCATCTAAAGTGAGAGGAAAACAGGGTATGAAACAGAGACATATATGTAGCTCTATGAGGATGAGAGGTCATAGGAAAAGGGGGAAGAGGAAAGAAAGACGAGAATTCCAGAGCTTTCCTATCCGAGTGAAGAAGGAATTACCAGTACGGTCAATCTTAGTGTGACTTGCCTCCACACAGGTGTTATGGGAAGAATCTGCCAGATGTGAGTTACGGGTCCGAGCCTTACATTAATTAACTTCAAAGGACCTTTAACTTAAAGATTACCAGCACTGACAATTCTCAAAGCATATCTCTCTAATTACAGTACCATTTTCTTTCCCACACTATTCAAGTTCAGGATTTGTGCATGTCTCTTGTTAAGGGAAATCAGCTTCTGCCAACTTGGGATAGAAAGAAGTGTAGAGCATATGAGGGTGCAGTACAGATAAGGGTGTAATGAAGATGAGAATACAGCAAAGATGAGGGTGTAATGAAGTTAAGCATGTACTGAAGAAGAGGGTATAGTGAACCTAAGGGTAAACTGAGGGTGTAGTGAACCTAAGCGTAAGTTAAAGATGACTGTGTCATGATCCTAAAGGTAAATTGAAGATGAAGGTGTGGTAAAAAGATATGATCCGAAGATGGATTTTGATCTGAGTGCAGTGATGAAATGTATAATGAACACAGGTATAGTGATTATAAGGAGTGCAGTGAAAATAAGGGTGTCATACATATAAGGCTGTAGCAGAGATGAGCGTACTGAAGATGGGGGTAGTAAAGATGAAGGGATAATGTAAATGGGGGGCAGTGAAGATAAAAGCATTGTGAAGTAGGGTATAGTAAAGATGAAGGTGGCCTTTGAACTGACCCTCACAATGCTCCAAAATTATTCACATCAAGGTGGGCCTAACAAGATAATACATACAATTACTCAACAGATGCATCAAAAGCAGAAGCAAAAGTTCAAAGGACTACCTCTTAGCTCAAAATTCAGACCAAATGACAATCTTATGGCTATTTTCTGACTTTTTGGGCTAAAACTTCTAATTATGCAAACTTTTCAAAATTCTTCAAATCTTTGTAAGTCTGAACAAACTAGGGCTACATCTCACTAAATTTCACAAAAATGAATTCCTAAAAACAAAATTAGAGATATATGGCTGTGAATTCTGAGATATGAGTAACCAAAATAAAGGAAAACAGGTTTCTCCTGCATCTCTTAAGGGGAGAGAGAGAGAGAGAGAGAGAGAGAGAGAGAGAGAGAGAGAGAGAGAGAGAGAGAGAGAGATGGGGGGGGAGAAGAGAAGAGAGAGAAAAGAAGAGAAGAGAGAGAAAAGAGAAGAGAAAGAGAGAGAGAGAGAGAGAGAGAGAGAGAGAGAGAGAGAGAGAGAGAGAGAGAGAGAGAGAGAGAGAGGAGAAGAGAAGAGAGAGAGAGGAAGAGGAGAGAGAGAGAGAGAGAGAGAGAGAGAGAGAGAGAGAGAGAGAGAGAGAGAGAAGAGAAAGAAGAGAAGAGAGAGAAAAACAAATATATGAAAAAGCCAGATCTGGTTATGGCTTCCACAGACTTAAAAGATTTATAACTTTTCACAGACAGATTTATGAGATACTAATCCATATGGGTTGGGCCATTCTTTCGTCTGTTTCCTTGCGCTACATCACTAACGTGGGAGACAGCGACAAAGTATAATTCCATTTTTGAATGAAAAAATACTGAATAACCATGCTAATATTAATAATCTACAGCAGCAATTCTTCACCAGCCTTTCTTAAATCTAATATAAAGAAATATCACAAATGCATTATCTATCTCCAGAGGATTGCTCATGTTACAGAAAATGAGCTTTAATGATATAAAATATTGGTGTACCTGGAAAAGAGGATCCTGACTGGAGATGTGCGTTGGAAGTGAGGTGTAAGCTGGATTGGTTGGAAAAGGGGGTCCACTGCCTTCACTGCTCCATCGTCTGTAGTAGTATCGGAAAAGACCACCACAAGCAGACAGCAATAACACCAAGAACACTACACCAACCCTAAGGAGAAAACAGGCTTTTAATTCAACTTGGTTCTGACTAGTCCCAAAACCAACCTACTATAATGAAATCCTTAATTAACTGATATTTTGGGGAAAACTGAAGAGTCGAAGGAGGCTGAATCATTACAATTTCCTTTCATCAATAAATTTTGGTTTGAACATTAAATAAATTACGAAAAGATTCTGAAACATATAATCAAAATCATAATTATGCACTCACCAGTATATATATATATATAGCTGTGGTTTCGGTGCATTATACATGACAGCTAGAGACTGAGTATGAACGAATGTGGCCTTTGTTTTCTTTTCCTAGCGCTACCTCGTGAGCATGCAGGGGGAGGGGGTTGTCTTTTCATGTGTGGCGGGGTGGCAATGGGAATGAATAAAGGCAGCAAGTATGAATTATGTACATGTGTGTATATGTATATGTCTGTGTATGTATGTATATGTATACGCTGAAATGTATAGGTATGTATGTGTGCTTGTGGATGTGTATGTATATACATGTGTATGTGGATGGGTTGGGCCATTCTTTTGTCTGTTTCCTTGCACTACCTCGCTAACGCGGGAGACAGCGACAAAGTATAATAAATACAAATGTATATATATGTTGAAATGTATAGGTATGTATATGTGCATGTGTGGGCATGTATGTATATACGTGTATATGCGGGTGGGTTGGGCCATTCTTTCATCTGTGTCCTTGCGCTACCTCACTAGCGCGAAAGACAGAGACAAAGTATGATAAATATATATATATATATATATATATATATATATATATATATATATATATATATATATATATATTTTTTCAAACTATTCGCCATTTCCCACGTTAGCGAGGTAGCGTTAAGAACAGAGGGCTGGGCCTTTGAGGATATATGTGTCGGAGGTGGAGGGAACGAGGAGAAGAGGGAGACCAAATTGGAGGTGGAAAGATGGAGTGAAAAAGATTTTGTGTGATCGGGGCCTGAACATGCAGGAGGGTGAAAGGAGGGCAAGGAATAGAGTGAATTGGAGCGATGTGGTATACCGGGGTTGACGTGCTGTCAGTGGATTGAATCAAGGCATGTGAAGCGTCTGGGGTAAACCATGGAAAGCTGTGTAGGTATGTATATTTGCGTGTGTGGACGTATGTATATACATGTGTATGGGGGGGGGTTGGGCCACTTCTTTCGTCTGTTTCCTTGCGCTACCTCGCAAACGCGGGAGACAGCGACAAAAAAAAGAATATATATATATATATATATATATATATATATATATATATATATATATATATATATATATATATCCAGTTTATATAGACCTTCACTAATATCAGTGTTACAATTCTTTGTGAACCCTACCGCTTGGTAAAAATGCAAAAGACATTGGGCAGTAATTATGATGAAAATGTGCAGAATTTTTATTTTCCAAAGAGAAAATAAGTTATACTCACCAAAAGTACCAGAGGCTGTATACATAATCACAACATTGATTATCCCCACAGCAGTATTGTTCACTACCACAAAGGTCCCATTCACAGTAGTGACCAGCAACCTGTTACAAAAGAATTTTGCAGTTAGGATACAATTATGCACTGAATCCCACACAATCTATTTTCCATAATGGCTATCCTATCACCAGTAACTATGATATGTATAGTAGGCATTGTAAATAAAATGTTCTCTTAAAAGTTCTTTCACAGTAAAACTGCCAACCTAATCTGTGATGATCTTTCAAATAGGCATGGAAGCCTCTCTCAATTTTAGCATGTACAATATCATTTTAAGACATGAGTGTGGACTGCTAGGGAAATCTTGTATGGTTTCCATATGTTCTCTTAATTTTCAACAATTGCATTACTTAATTCTGTTTCACTTAACTCCATATGTTCCCGCACAGTTATACTATAACCTAAGCACCTTATTCATTAAAATAAAATTTTCTGAATCATGCGACTCCTATTGTATTCTAAATCTGCTACTTTTCTTGTATTTTTCAAACAATGCACTAGCTTTGCAAACATAACTGATCTATCCTAAAAGCTAATAACAAAGTAAGGCTATTCTAGATGATTATAAAACTATTTCTTTGTGATTCATTACAGAAAATATGTTTCATATTCAGTGCAGTAGTGATGTATAAATATAAATTACCACCATTCTATTAACTTATGTACATACCATC
This sequence comes from Panulirus ornatus, assembly GCF_036320965.1. Lineage (NCBI taxonomy): Eukaryota > Metazoa > Arthropoda > Malacostraca > Decapoda > Palinuridae > Panulirus > Panulirus ornatus. The sequence continues at coordinate 10,457,059 of NC_092248.1, forward strand.
TCTTTAGTAAGACACATCCAACGTCACATGTAAAACTTCATTTTCACATCTTCATTAAAATCTTTAATGAAACAAATGACAAGCCCAGCAGTAGCATATTATACTGTTCATTAATACTATTCATTAATAATGAACAAAAGTTAGGACATGGTTGACAGGTCGATATCTATATGGAATTGGTTTGACAATGAGATTAATGCCTCTGATAAATCTGTGATTGTCACATCTCTAGAACTGGAGTTACTTCCTCACACTAATGACTATTACTTTCTACTTCCTCTAGTCTACGTGACATTTGACAACCTTTTACACAACAGCTGCCATCTTGGATCTGGCTTACAAAGACAATGAAAGCCAAAGATTCTGCCTCATTTTGTGCGATTGATTCACCATCAACTCCTGAAGCAGAACAATGTTCAGCTGCTGTATATCCACTGATATGACTGAAGTACAAATCCACGCGTTACTAAAGCAATTAACCCCATGCTTAGTGCTCTCCATGGACATCAATAAGGTAGATTTTGTTAAAATCTTTCCACTACTGGGATTTTTCCAGTGTCAAGTCTACAATAACTTCATCTGCTAATGCATGTTATCAAGCCCCCAAGCCACTATTCAGAGGAAAAATGTAAATAAAGATTCCAAAACAAACCTACAAAGACCTTGAAAGGACTTTTACAAGATCTGCAGGACATGCGAAGAAAGCAAGACACACATTCTACACCAAAACTTACCTTTTCGGTCAAACAAAGGAATGCCAAATACTTGAGTAATGACAAAGCCATCCTTGTGACAGGGAGCCTTGTCAATTATTCTTAGAACAGGACATTGTCAACTGCTGCCTCAGTGTTTACTTCCTAGTAGCTACGCGGCAGATGGCTATTTTTTTCTCCAGAGCGAACAACCACCTGAGGCAACCAACTGCCCTCTTTTATGTAATTAAATGCCGTATGAAAACGTACATATGAAAAACTTATCGCTATCAAGTTACATAAGATTAAGTAAATATTTCTCTATAACAGGAATGAGGTTTACGTCATCAACATCTAAGCCAAAGAGTCAATGATAATAATAGATGAACTGTAATACAGTTCAGGTTGGGTCAGGTTCATTGAGGCTTTCCCTAATGGCCTATAATGACAGATATTAATCATCGATGAAGTGTGAGTTCATTGGTGCATGATATAATTCCTAGTGGGAAAAAAAATGTTTTGCTCTATATACTGAAAAGTGTTATTGAAAATAAAAATAGGAATGAACAGATTTGTGAAACTTATCCTAAATGCCTATATGAAGGAGAAATGTAAGAATTTACTTTCAAGATAATTAAACTCTACTCGACGTACTATTTCATAAATCTTTGCATTAACTTGATAGAATCAGTAAATGATGAAGGGATTATTTATTTCCAGTTATATCTACCAAAGATTTAGTGTATAGATTATGAGATTTTCTGTCCATTTATATATCTATTAACTATTTAAGTGGAGCTCGAACGTATTTTTGTTTACATACGCACAGTTTACAGGGTTGGATTTTCTTTAATTCATTTTCCGTCTGTGTATTAAGTTATCACCTTCATCATGGTGTGTGAGAAGTGTCAGAAGAAACTTGGTAACGTGAGTAGTTTCTATCTCGTACATTTTAAATGTTTGATAAGGAATTATGACATAAATGGTTGTTACTTATCGAGGTCATAGGGTGGATATTTACACCTTTACAGCAACTTGAGAAACTTATAAGGTAATTTCTTGTGTGTGATAGTGTTTAATAGACTGCAAAAATCTAGTTTAGCTCCGCACTGCCAATAACTGATTCATATCAGTGATTTTCTTCTACAATGTTGTAGTGGTAAGAAAATAAAATATCTGTAGGGGAGAGTGATTTGGATAATCTTATTTTATTGTTATAAAATAAGGTGTTAGTAGTGGAGGTTATGTATATCAGGAAAAGATGGCTTTAACTAATGTGAAAGTAAGTAAAATATATGTAAAAAATATATCATAACCTATGGAAATCTGGAAAATTTCTGGTTTCAGGGCTCCAAAGAAATAACATGGATTGTGAAGACACACATGTTTTTGAACTCCTAAGGAGAATATATTTAGATCAGAGGAGCATGATCTGTAGCATTCTTTTGATCCTGTGGAAAGAAACAGTAACAGTGGAATTCGCTTTGAAGATTTCCAGTAGGAAAGGGAAACACTTCAAAATCAAATGAACATATGAAAACGTAACTTGATTATTGAAGCATGTGCTAAAGAATTCTTCCACATTATATGTACATTATATGTGAGAGATTTCAGTTCCGGGGTTTGTGTGGAACATCATGCGTGCAAGGACATAGTTGAGAGGTTCAGGATTTTATTTTCAAGAAAATAATTCAAATCAACATGAAAATCTAGGACTGGGTGGATAGTCAACAATGATGTTTATGTTTTGGATCAAATGGTCACAAATACTAAAGTTTTTTTAAGAAAGAGAGTTCACATTATATTAAACTTTGCATGCAAATGCTGTACATCAGTGAATGATTCTATAAGGAAAACGAAATGGTGTAACAGTTGACTTTAGAAAGATTAAGGATATTATGGAGAATAATCTGAGGAAAGAATGTCTTCAGGAAACAAATTATAATAATCATGAGTGGATATTTTCCATAAAAGGATATTCAGCATAAAAATGTTCCTGTTAAATTGCCATATTCAAAGTAACAAGAGCAAATTTGAATATCTAATGAAGAGGGATATCGTAATAAAGATAGAGAAAAAACATATTCTGGCCCAGAAAACAGCCATTCAAGGAAGTCCAGAAACTAGGGAACAATAACATAGGATCCACAACCTATCAAGGAGAGAAATGAGGAAGTTAAGGAAAAGTTTTCATATGTTTTAACAATTAGAATGATCTGGTTATTATTGTTGTGATCTGATTTTGTTGGTTTTCTACAGGTCATTACACCAGACACTTGGAAGGATGGTGCACGTAACACAACAGAGAGTGGTGGACGCAAAATAAATGAGAACAAGCTTCTTACCTGCAAAAGAAATAGATTCAACCCCTATACTGTAAGCATTATATACCCATAGGTTATCTATTCACTTTCCTAAAACCCAGTCTCTTTGGATTTGTTAAGAAAATCCATTGGCCTACACAGAAATGCACTAGTTTGCTTGGTTGTGGATATGGGGCTGTGGTTTCAGTCAAGTACATATGACAGCTAGAGAATGGATGTGAGCAAATGAGATCTTTTCTTTGTTTCTGGTGCTACCAATTATTACTATTATTATTATTATTATTATTATTAGTAATATTATTAATATTATTATTATTATTATTATTATTATTATTATTATTATTATTATTAACAGTTTATTGAACTAATTGTAGCCAGAGCCTGAAAATATATAGAAAAAAATAGATACATTAATGAGGAGTGCAGTTCTAAAAAGTAAGGTGCTGAACTATCATTGTACAGATACAATGGTGGAAGTTGATGTAAATTTTGGTTAAGATAGGGCTATTCTTGTAGCATGTGCTTGAATGTGTTCGGAAGGGAGTAAGAGGCCATAATTCAGGATTGTAGTTAGGTAAATAGAAATGGCTCTAAAAGAGTTGCGAAAGTACTGAAGACGATATCAATGAATACATTTTAGAAATTTTGCCATAGGTACAGATGTCATTGTTATATACAAAGAAGGCTAAAAGTGTAACATTCCTTTAGAGAATACTCCATCATTAATATTTTTGCAGTATATTCTCCCAAACTGAGACTGATTGGTGTGCAAAGGTGTTGGGATTAGGATCTCTTATGGGTTTGGGGATAAAAACCAGTTCCCACCTAAACCCAGACCATTTGCTCTGGCTGGGGACTTTTTTTTTTTTTCGAGAAATATTTACTTGCCAGTAACCCACTGAATGCTGATGTGTCATATTCAGTACAGGATGCCTCCAACAGTTGACTTGAAGTGTGCTGTATTGGTGTTTAAAAATTCTGGCCATAGGAAACAGCAGTGTAGTTATTCAAGAAGCAACTGCTGGCACCTCAAACAATGTTCCTCATTCCTCACCCATAATTTTTTAACTCACGTGCTCAATAGTAATCAATATGTTAAAGGGAATAGCACATTTTTGTGATGCTTAGGCATCAAAGAAAATATATATAGATAACATAGATTGTATATGATTTATAGATAATGAAAGGGATATTACTGGGAATTATAACACTCTTGCATAGTGAGACATATATATTAAGTCATTAATGGTGTCAAATCATATGCCTGGCAGTGCTGCAACATGACCATTTACTATATTGATAATTTCACCATACTTATAAACAGTGTGTTACTCTGTTGATGGATAGTTTTTTTCAGCAAAAAACAAACAAAAAACTTGTAATTTCGAAGAATTAATTGGAAATTCCTGTAATGAGATCACACTAAATGTCTAGACTAGCCACAGACATTATGTTAATTGCACCACTTTGATGAAATCTCCACAACCCAGAATGGCTCACACTTCCAGTTTTCCCATCCCCCAAAACAAAATGTGCAAACCAGCTTTTCATAGATTCTGGGTTAAGAGAATTCAACATTCAGAGTGTCCAGGTTTTGGAGGATACAGTTTATACTACTATGTGCTGTTAGTCTTTATCATTTTTCTCCCTGGCTGATAGTTGGAATAGTAATGTAACAATTTTCATTTTTTTCTTTTCAGACAAAGTTTGTAGAGTGTCGAATCTGCCGGACAAAAGTACACCAGGCTGGTTCCAATTTCTGTCAAGGATGTGCTTATAAGAAGGGTATTTGTGCCATGTGTGGCAAAAAAATTCTTGATACCAAAAGTTACTGTCAGTCCTCTGCGTAGAGTACCCAATTCATACCTTCCTTAGTGACAGACATGCAAATGAATTTGAATCATATAAGCTGGTTATGATTATGTATATGGCAGGTATAACTAAACACATATCTTAGTTATTCTTCTTATATGGTAATTATGATACCAAGGAGTTGAAGTTTTTCTAGATTGTCAGTATGATTAATTGTATATGAAGAATTCTGTATATCTTAAGTTTAGATGTTCCTTGAGTTGTCAATATGATTAAATTTATTTAAAGAATTCTATATTTCTTTAGTTTGATTGCTTTCGAAGGCAGCATCAGGGAAGTTTTAATAGTACTGTACTGTAGCTGATATTGAAAGATCCAGGATTTCCATAATGAGTTGGATTTTAAGAAGGAATGTTATTACCATTTCCTAGTAAAGGAGTTTTTTATATCAATGTCATTTTTTTAAATCCACAAATATTCTTCGTATCCGAAATTATGCTACAGTATATGCATTTTCCTGTAGTACTTCCACCATAACTTATTTCCAATATTTCCCAATGGGTGCACTGAGGGAGGACACAAGCACACTCTTCTTTGGTCTTTTGACCAACCACTGGCTATCCTACATATTATTTCCTTGATTATTTCCAATACACACTTTAAATCACACATATTTTTTCCCTTACATATTCGCCATATCCCGCGTTAGCGAGGTAGCGTTGAGAACAGAGGAGTGAGTATTAGAGGGCAAATCCTCACTTGGCCCACCTCTCTGTTCCTTCTTTTGGAAAATTATAAACAGGAGGGGAGGATTTCCAGCCCCCTGCTCCCATATATATATATATATACAGAATGGAAAAAGGTGGGAACAATGGAAGTAAGGGGAGTGGGGGAGGAATGGGATGTATTTAGGGAATCAGAGATGGATTGCACAAAAGATGCTTGTGGCATGAGAAGACTGGGAGGTGGGTTGATTAGAAAGGGTAGTGAGTGGTGGGATGAAGAAGTAAGATTATTAGTGAAAGAGAAGAGAGAGGCATTTGGACGATTTTTGCAGGGAAAAAATGCAATTGAGTGGGAGATGTATAAAAGAAAGAGACAGGAGGTCAAGAGAAAGGTGCAAGAGGTGAAAAAGAGGGCAAATGAGAGTTGGGGTGAGAGAGTATCATTAAATTTTAGGGAGAATAAAAAGATGTTCTGGAAGGAGGTAAATAAAGTGCGTAAGACAAGGGAACTTCAGTGAAGGGCGCAAATGGGGAGGTGATAACAAGTAGTGGTGATGTGAGAAGGAGATGGAGTGAGTATTTTGAAGGTTTGTTGAATGTGTTTGATGATAGAGTGGCAGATATAGGGTGTTTTGGTCGAGGTGGTGTGCAAAGTGAGAGGGTTAGGGAAAATGATTTGGTAAACAGAGAAGAGGTAGTAAAAGCTTTGCGGAAGATGAAAGGCAGCAAGGCAGCAGGTTTGGATGGTATTGCAGTGGAATTTATTAAAAAAGGGGGTGACTGTATTATTGACTGGTTGGTAAGGTTATTTAATGTATGTATGACTCATGGTGAGGTGCCTGAGGATTGGCGGAATGAGTTCATAGTGCCATTGTACAAAGGCAAAGGGGATAAGAGTGAGTGCTCAAATTACAGAGGTATAAGTTTGTTGAATGTGTCTGATGACAGAGTGGCAGATATAGGGTGTTTTGGTCGAGGTGGTGTGCAAAGTGAGAGGGTTAGGGAAAATGATTTGGTAAACAGAGAAGAGGTAGTAAAAGCTTTGCGGAAGATGAAAGCCGGCAAGGCAGCAGGTTTGGATGGTATTGCAGTGGAATTTATTAAAAAAGGGGGTGACTGTATTGTTGACTGGTTGGTAAGGTTATTTAATGTATGTATGACTCATGGTGAGGTGCCTGAGGATTGGCGGAATGCGTGCATAGTGCCATTGTACAAAGGCAAAGGGGATAAGAGTGAGTGCTCAAATTACAGAGGTATAAGTTTGTTGAGTATTCCTGGTAAATTATATGGGAGGGTATTGATCGAGAGGGTGAAGGCATGTACAGAGCATCAGATTGGGGAAGAGCAGTGCGGTTTCAGAAGTGGTAGAGGATGTGTGGATCAGGTGTTTGCTTTGAAGAATGTATGTGAGAAATACTTAGAAAAGCAAATGGATTTGTATGTAGCATTTATGGATCTGGAGAAGGCATATGATAGAGTTGATAGAGATGCTCTGTGGAAGGTATTAAGAATATATGGTGTGGGAGGCAAGTTGTTAGAAGCAGTGAAAAGTTTTTATCGAGGATGTAAGGCATGTGTACGTGTAGGAAGAGAGGAAAGTGATTGGTTCTCAGTGAATGTAGGTTTGCGGCAGGGGTGTGTGATGTCTCCATGGTTGTTTAATTTGTTTATGGATGGGGTTGTTAGGGAGGTGAATGCAAGAGTTTTGGAAAGAGGGGCAAGTATGAAGTCTGTTTGGGATGAGAGAGCTTGGGAAGTGAGTCAGTTGTTGTTCGCTGATGATACAGCGCTGGTGGCTGATTCATGTGAGAAACTGCAGAAGCTGGTGACTGAGTTTGGTAAAGTGTGTGAAAGAAGAAAGTTAAGAGTAAATGTGAATAAGAGCAAGGTTATTAGGTACAGTAGGGTTGAGGGTCAAGTCAATTGGGAGGTAAGTTTGAATGGAGAAAAACTGGAGGAAGTAAAGTGTTTTAGATATCTGGGAGTGGATCTGGCAGCGGATGGAACCATGGAAGCGGAAGTGGATCATAGGGTGGGGGAGGGGGCGAAAATCCTGGGAGCCTTGAAGAATGTGTGGAAGTCGAGAACAATATCTTGGAAAGCAAAAATGGGTATGTTTGAAGGAATAGTGGTTCCAACAATGTTGTATGGTTGCGAGGCGTGGGCTATGGATAGAGTTGTGCGCAGGAGGATGGATGTCCCTGGAAATGAGATGTTTGAGGACAATGTGTGTGTGGTGTGAGGTGGTTTGATCGAGTAAGTAACGTAAGGATAAGAGAGATGTGTGGAAATAAAAAGAGCGTGGTTGAGAGAGCAGAAGAGGGTGTTTTGAAATGGTTTGGGCACATGGAGAGAATGAGTGAGGAAAGATTGACCAAGAGGATATATGTGTCGGAGGTGGAGGGGACGAGGAGAAGTGGGAGACCAAATTGGAGGTGGAAAGATGGAGTGAAAAAGATTTTGTGTGATCGGGGCCTGAACATGCAGGAGGGTGAAAGGAGGGCAAGGAATAGAGTGAATTGGATCGATGTGGTATACCGGGGTTGACGTGCTGTCAGTGGATTGAATCAGGGCATGTGAAGCGTCTGGGGTAAACCATGGAAAGGTGTGTAGGTATGTATATTTGCGTGTGTGGACGTATGTATATACATGTGTATGGGGGTGGGTTGGGCCATTTCTTTCGTCTGTTTCCTTGCGCTACCTCGCAAACGCGGGAGACAGCGACAAAAAAAAAAAAAAAAAAAAAAAAAAAAAATATATATATATATATATATATATATATATATATATATATAATTCTTAGTCGCAGTTTCCTGCGTTAGAAATAACAAGCACTCGAGGCACCTGTGTTAACAGACCCCAACCCCAATAAATATAACTAACAAAGGACGTACACACTGAAAAACCCAACAAGCCCCAAGCAACCGACCTCCCAGCTCAGTCTTAATTCCAACCCACCAGAAAGCACACTCCCCAGACAAACAAGCCACACTCAGCCGCTTACGCTCTGTACATTACGAGATTGTCATGAATGGAAATTTATATCACGGCACTGACTGAGAACAATAGAGAAAAATCAAATACCAACAGTTGTGGGTCAGAGGCAACCTCCAACGAGGTTACAGGAAAGGGGTAGAGGTGGGTAGTTCTTGCAACACTACAAACACTGTTCCAACATATCCCAAGACTCTTCATGCCCATGATGCAACTACCATAAAGTAGACACAACGCTTGCTATGCAGTTGCCTGCACTGTCTGCACATAGACGAACACACTTATACTCTATGATAAGACCTGTGGTCCCGACGGGTGGACGTCGATGAGGTTCATAAGGATAGATGGAACTCCAAGGGCAGGAAATATGTATATTACATCTTTCCGACTTGCTTTCTTTTCATCCATATGCACAAATGTAGTGAGAGGAAGTCCGCCCCCCCCCCAGCATCCTAAGCGGATCTTGAAATTCACACCAGTGTTCCCTTCTCATGATGATTATATCTGTCTAAGGTTAAATAAGCTCGTATGCAAATCATTCTTATTCCTCAAAAAAAATAATTTGATAAAAATTGTTTAGCTTCGTATCGAAACCAGCTTTGAGAAAATAGGAGGGTACGAAATGACAACTTGTGTTTCAGATGTACATAGTTCACTGCTAATAGTGTATCTTCTAAAAGAGCGTTACGTATGCTAAATGCCCAAGCCAGCTGAGGATAACTCACCAGTGAAAAATTCAAGTAAAAAAAAAAAAAATGTGTTCATGTCTCCATATCAGTAGTGTGTAACATGTAATAGGTTGCCCCCATTCTAAATATTTGGTGCATATTGTTTTGTATATGGATAGCATGCAGAGGTATTCGGTAGTTGTACGTATCCGAAGGCTAATATTTTGCTTTTCTATTAATGATTATTTGATACAATTTTTATTCCCACTGCATGAGATTTCAACGTCATCAGAAAGTCCAGGGGAAAGAAACGTCAAGGATATGGTGTGAAAATCACGCATTACGATATACGGGATACTAGATATCAAAACTGAATTAACAAATAAACTAGTACATACATGTGTAATCGGTCTAAGAGTAAAGCTCTATCTTTTAAGAATCAAATCTCAATAACCAACCAAGAAGAAACATCTAGTTATCCTTAAAAACAATCACCTTAAATTATCATTTTCTGTTAACATATGTACCCATTTTCTATGATGGACATTTTTGATAATGATGTGCCTCTGTAGATGGCGTTTGTCTTTAGCGCCACACTTGAAATAATAAGTATATGCTTCAGTTACATTTCCTTTCCAGTTTAAATGCCTTGTTTCTAAGGCAGTTTCGGTGCAGGGTTCTGTGGGTAATGGCCCATGGATATCACCACATTTGCCAGTTGTCCGTCGGACACACTGCTCTGCAACGTGACGAAGAAAGGTACCCTACTTGACAGTCATAAAATTTCTGATGGTCATAGCCTGGCACGATAATGGACAACGCAGCATGTACAACCACAGATATGGTACGTTTTCTACATCGGGTTTACTTACGGACTCCCAACAGAATTTACTCAAGCTCCGACACAAATTTCCCCCAGTCAGGTGCTGATAACAGCTTAACATAATGATGCTTTGGGTAAGTTGTTATTACCTTTATGGCTCAAAAGGATAGCAAATGGTTGGAAGTTCTTATAAGAAAATGCGAGTTCTGGTATTTGTGTATTGGTGGCTCGGCTGTAGTAACTTAGGTGCATTTTTGTATCAGAAATTATCATATAAAAGTTTGCATCCATGTATTTTGCAAGTTCTTAGGGTGGGCTTAATCTAACTCCTGGACCCATTATTTAATGCAACCAAACAATGAATCCTGAATCTTTTGAAATTGAGGCCTTGCCACCCAACATCGAATTCCCAAGGAAATATTTCGGGGTAATTCTTTGAAAATATGTTTGGTATATCTAAAATTTGAAAAAGGTTTTCAAAAAATATATAATTCATTTCAGATCTCATTTGCGTTATGATTAATTTGCAATTTGTTTCGGATGTCAAGCAAGGAAATGTCCATTACTCTGGGATTAAATTGTTTCAAGTTATACCTTTACAATTTGTTGATCTACACATTATTCATAAAATTATAATACCCCTATTGTCAAGTGTACATAAGCTTATTTTCAAACGTAAACAGTGCAGGTTTTACTGTTCCATGTCGCTTCGGTGATTAATATCTTCAGAAAAAATTGAACCGGATACGTCTAAATCTACATGGCAGTAGTAATATTTCTTCCGTGATTTAAAACCTAAAAATCGTTAAAAGCCCAAAAGCTAATCACAGTTACCACTGCTTACTTATATTAATTTATTTCTTAATTGAAGGAGTCTGGACACGTCAAAGGGAAGCTTGGCAGCCTCTGAAGTACAGGATTGGGGGTTAGTCTTGCGGCCTTGGTATGACGGGGAGCCCTGAGGCCTAAATATGACAGGGGTAGCCCTGGGGCCTAGGTATGACAGGAGGAGCCTTGCGGATTAGATATGATGTAGGGAGGGAGGAGCGTGGCAGCTTAATCATGGGAGACCGCGGGAGCCAGGTTATAACTGAGGGATTGCTCGGCAGATTTGACATGGTTAGGGAAACCGGCAGCGCAGGTATGGCAGGGAGGGAGAGCTTTGCATCGTACCTGTGGTTTGGGAATGCTGGCAGACATGACATGGAAAGGGGAGACCAGAGACCTAGTTATGTTTTAGGGAGCCCGGCAGCCCCTTTGGCGTGGTTAGGCTGTCTGGTGTCGCTGTCTTGTGTCGCAGGCGAGTTAAAGGCTGCCCGATGTGAGTGGGGAACCGAACCATCATGGTGAGGGTATTGACAGCAGAGTTTTAAGTGTGTAGATGGAGACCCGTTCCTACGCATAGATTTGTTACTTAGGTGGTGTGACTGGATGGGGGAAGATAAGAACTCTATAGAGTGAAGTGATGGGTTGGTACGTAGGTAGGAAGAGAGCAATATCTAGGATGGGTGGATTGGGAGGAAGTGTTAATAACCTTTTGGGAATGGATGAAGCGATTAACCTGGTGTCTGAAGGGCAGTAATATCTAGACACGTGAGAAGAGCGAGGATTTAGTAAACTGAATAACATCATAAACATACCTGCAGGAGGCGAAAGAACAGGGATTTTCTCTGGTGTGGCGTCCACTGTTGGCCAGGTTCTCTCGTGATCCTGAAATGATCTACTGGGTCCCACCCCTCTACTCCTCGCACTCATTTAGGTAACGCATCTTACATTGTTGATCTTTAATTTCATGGATCAGTAATTCATGTTTTGCCTCTTTTTTGGTAATCAAATTAGTTGTTTTAATTTCAACTGCTTTTGCTAATTTGGAGTTGGATATTTGTAAAAAATCAATTCATTCACATGACGTGGTTAATAGATGACGCTTCAAATCTGTATAGGGAAAGCTTGATACAAAATTTGTGCTTCAGTAATGTATTAACAAGTAGGTAAGTTAGGATATAAGATACTTGTGCTGCAATTATCCATGAATCGCAAGCAACCAAAGATACTTTTCTAACAGTAATGTATGAACCCGTAAGTGTATGTAACTTGATCATTCAA